>NW_012286238.1:0-2754 GCF_000151885.1 Dipodomys ordii
ATCTGTGTCCCCCGCTGTGTCCCGCTGTGTCCCCATGTGTCACGCTGTGTCCACTCTGTGTATCCTTCTGTGTCCCGCTGTGTCCTCGCTGTGTCCCACTCTGTGTCCCCGCTGTTCCCCGCTGTGTTCCCCGCTGTGTCCCGCTGTGTCCTTGCTGTGTCCCCAGCTGTGTCCCGCTGTGTCCCCCGCTGTGTCCCCCACTGTGTCACGCTGTGCCCCGCTGTGTCCCGCTGTGTCCCGCTGTGTCCCCGCTGTCCGCCTGTGTGTCACCGCTGTCCCCCGCTGTGTCCTCCGCTGTGTCCCGCTGTGTCCTCTCTGTGTCTCACTGTGTCCCCGCTTTGTCTCCGCTGTGTCCCGCTGTGTCCCTGGTGTGTCCTCGCTGTGTAACTGCTGAGTCCCTCTGTGTCCCCGCTGTGTCCCACTGTGTCCACCGCTGGGTCCCCGCTGTGTCCCCGCTGTGTCCCGCTGTGTCCCCGCTGTGTCCCGCTGTGTCCCGCTGTGTCCCCGCTGTGTCCCGATGTGTACCGCTGTGTCTGCCTCTGTGTCCCCCGCTGTGTCCTGCAGTGTCCTCGCTGTGTCCCCCGCTGCTTCCCGCTATTTCCCCCGCTGTGTCACACGCTGTGTCTTTGATGTGTCCCTAGCTGAGTCCCGCTGTGTCCTCCGCTGTTTACCGCTGTGTCCCCCACTGTGTCCCCCGCTTTGTCCCCGCTGTGTCCCCACTCTGTCCCGCTGTGTCCCGCTGTGTCCCTCTGTGTCGCCCCCTGTGTCCCCCTGTGTCCCCGCTGTTTCCCACTGTGACCCCTGCGCTGTCCTGCTGTGTCCCTGTTGTCCATCGGTGTGTCCCCTCTGTCCCCCGCTGTGTCCCGCTGTGTCCCGCTGTGTCCTGCTGTGTCGCCGCTTTGTCACTGCTGTGTCTCGCTGTGTCCCGCTTTGTCCACGCTGTGTCCCGCACTGTCCCAGGCTGTGTCCCGCTGTGTCCCCCGCTGTGTTCCGCTGTGTCGCTGCTGTGTCCCGCTGTGTCCCCGCTGTGTCCACGGTGTGTCCCGCTGTGTCCCCGCTGTGTCCCCTCTGTGTCCCCCGCTGTGTCCTCGCTGTGTCCCACTCTGTCCCTACTGTGTCCCGCTTTGTCCCGCTGTGTCCTCCGCTGTGTCCCACTGTGTCCCCCGCTGTGTCCGGTTGTGTTTCCCGCTGTGTCCCGCTGTGTCCTGCTGTGTTCCTTCTGTGTCCCTGCTGTGTCCCGCTGTGTCCCGCTGTGTCCCGCTGTGTCCCCGATGTCCCCTGCTGTGTCCCGTTGTGTCCCCGCTGTCTGCATGTGTGTCCCCGCTGTTCCCCGCTGTGTCCCCCGTTGTGTCCCGCTGTGTCCTCGCTGTGTCCCCAGCTGTGTCCCGCTGTGTCACCCGCTGTGTCCCCCACTGTGTCCCGCTGTGCCCCGCTGTGTCCCGCTGTGTCCCGCTGTGTCCCCGCTGTCCGGCTGTGTGTCACCGCTGTCCCCCGCTGTGTCCTCCGCTGTGTCCCGCTGTGTCCTCTCTGTGTCTCACTGTGTCCCCGCTTTGTCTCCGCTGTGTCCCGCTGTGTCCCTGGTGTGTCCTCGCTGTGTAAGTGCTGAGTCCCTCTGTGTCCCCGCTGTGTCCCACTGTGTCCCCCGCTGGGTCCCCGCTGTGTCCCCGCTGTGTCCCGCTGTGTCCCCGCTGTGTCCCGCTGTGTCCCACTGTGTCCCCGCTGTGTCCTGCTGTGTCCCGCTGTGTCCTCCGCTGTGTTCCCCTCTGTGTCCTGCTGTGTCCCCGCTGTGTCCCGCTGTGTCCTCGATGTGTCCCAGCTGTGTCCCGCTGTGTCCCCGTTGCTCCCCGGTTTGTCCCGACTGTGCCCCGCTGTGTCCCTCGCTGTGTACTTCTGTGTCCCGCTCTGTCCTCGCTTTGTCCCCGCGATGTCCCGCTGTGTCCCCGCTGTGTCCCTGCTGTGTTCCACTCTCTCCCGCTGTGTGCGGCTCTGTGTCCCCTGCTGTGTCCCCCGCTTTGTCCCACTGTATCCCGGTGTGTCCCGCTTTGTCCCGCGCTGTGTCCCGCTGTTTCCCACTGTGCCCCTGCTGTGTCCCCGCTGTGTCCCGCTGTGTACCACGCTGTGTCCCACTGTGTCCCGCTGTGTGCCCCCTTTGTTCCCGTCTGTGTCCTGCTGTGTCCCCTGCTGTGTCCCCGCTGTGTCCCGCTGTGTCACCCTGTGTCCTGCTGTGTCCCCTGCTGTGTCCCCCGATGTGTCCCGCTGTGTCCCGCTGTGTCCTTTTGTGTCCCTGCTGTGTCCCGCTGTGTCCCGCTTTGTCCTCGTTGTGTTCCCTGCTATATCCCGCTGTGTTCCCCGCTCTGTCCCGCTGTGTCCTGCTGTGTCCCGTTGTCCACCGGTGTGTCCCCTCTGTCCCCCGCTGTGTCCCGCTGTGTCCCACTGTGTCCCGCTGTGTCGCCGCTTTGTCACTGCTGTGTCTCGCTCTGTCCCGCTTTGTCCACGCTGTGTCCCGCTCTGTCCCAGGCTGTGTCCCGCTGTGTCCCCCGCTGTGTTCCCACTGTGTCGCTGCTGTGTCCCCGCTGTGTCCCCCGCTGAGTCCAACGTGTGTCCCGCTGTGTACCCAAATGTGTCCCCTCTGTGTCCCCCGCTGTGTCCTGATGTGTCCCCACTCTGTCCTACTGGGTCCCGCTTTTGTCCCGCAGAGAACAACCACAGAGTCCCGCTGAGCCCCCCGCTGTGTCCGGTGGGTTTCCGGCTTTA
>NW_012286239.1:0-6200 GCF_000151885.1 Dipodomys ordii
ACCGCTGTGTCCCTGCTTTGTCCCCCGCTTTGTCCCCGCTGTGTCCCGCTGTGTCCCGCTGTGTCCCCCGCTGTGTCCCGCTGTGTCCCCTGCTGTGTCCACGCTGTGTCCCGCTGTGTACCACGCTGTGTCCCACTGTGTCCCGCTGTGTGCCCCCTTTGTTCCCGTCTGTGTCCTGCTGTGTCCCCTGCTGTGTCCCCGCTGTGTCCCGCTGTGTCACCCTGTGTCCTGCTGTGTCCCCTGCTGTGTCCCCCGATGTGTCCCGCTGTGTCCCGCTGTGTCCTTTTGTGTCCCTGCTGTGTCCCGCTGTGTCCCGCTTTGTCCTCGTTGTGTCCCCTGCTATATCCCGCTGTGTTCCCCGCTCTGTCCCGCTGTGTCCTGCTGTGTCCCCGTTGTCCACCGGTGTGTCCCCTCTGTCCCCCGCTGTGTCCCGCTGTGTCCCGCTGTGTCCCGCTGTGTCACCGCTTTGTCACTGCTGTGTCTCGCTCTGTCCCGCTTTGTCCACGCTGTGTCTCGCTCTGTCCCAGGCTGTGTCCCGCTGTTTCCCCCGCTGTGTTCCGCTGTGTCGCTGCTGTGTCCCGCTGTGTCCCCGCTGTGTCCACGGTGTGTCCCGCTGTGTCCCCGCTGTGTCCCCTCTGTGTCCCCCGCTGTGTCCCCGCTGTGTCCCACTCTGTCCCTACTGTGTCCCGCTTTGTCCCGCTGTGTCCTCCGCTGTGTCCCGCTGTGTCCCCCGCTGTGTCCGGTTGTGTTTCCCGCTTTGTCCTGCTGTGTCCTGCTGTGTACCCCCTGTGTCCCGCTGTGTACCAAAGTGTCCCCGCTGTGTCCCCGCTGTGTCTCCCTGCTCTCCCCCGCTGTGTCTCCACTGTGTTCCGCTGTGTCCCCGCTGTGTCCCCGCTGTGTCTCCCTGCTGTCCCCCGCTGTGTCCCCTCAGTGTCCAACTGTGTCCTTGCTTTCTCCCCGCTGTTTCCCGCTGTGTCCTGCTGTGTCCTGCTGTGTCCCCGCTGTCCACCGCTGTGTCCCCTGCTGTGTCCCCGCTGTGTTCCGCTGTGTCCCGTTTTGTCCCGCTGTGTCCCGCTGTGTCCCCTGCTGTGTCCCCGCTGTGTCCTGCTGTGTCCCGTTTTGTCCCGCTGTGTCCGGCTGTGTCCCTGCTTTGTCCCCCGCTTTGTCCCTGCTGTGTCCTGCTGTGTCCCACTGTGTCCCCCGCTGTGTCCCGCTGTGTCCCCTGCTGTGTCCACGCTGTGTCCCGCTGTGTTCCCTTCTGTCCTTGCTGTGTCCCCGCTTTGTCCTGCTGTGTCCCTCTTTGTCCCCGCTGTCCCCCGCTGTGTCCCCTGCTGTGTCCCCCGCTGTGTCCCGCTGTGTCCTGCTGTGTCCTCTGCTGTGTCCCGCTGTGCACTCGCTGTGTCCCCGCTGTGTCCCGCTGTGTCCTCGCTGTGTCCCGCTGTGTCCCCTGCTGTGTCCCTGCTGTGTAACACTGTGTCCCCCTTTATGTCCCGCTGTGTCCCCCGCTGTGTCCCTGCTGTGTCCCTTTGTGTCCCGCTGTGTCCTGCTGTGTACCCCGCAGTGTCCTGCTGTGTCGCCCGATGTGTCCCGCTGTGTCCCGCTGTGTCCCCACTGTGTCCCGCTGCATCCCCGCTGTGTCCCCTGCTGTGTCCGGCTGTGTGCCAGGCTGTGTCTTCCGCTGTGTCCTGCTCTTTCACGCTGTGTCCTTGCTATGTCCCCATTTGTGTCCCGCTGTGTCCTCGCTGGGTCCCCCGCTGGGTCCCGCTGTGTCCCCATGTGTCTCGCTGTGTCCTCGCTGTGTATCCCTCTGTGTCCCGCTGTGTCCTTGCTGTGTCCCCCACTGTGTCCCCGCTGTGACTCGATGTATCCCTGCTGTGTCCCACGCTGTGTCCCGCTGTGTCCCGGCTGTGTCCCCCGTTGTGTCCCGCTCTTTCCCGCTGTGTCCCGCTGTGTCCTTGCTGTGTCTCCATTTGTGTCCCGCTGTGTCCTCTCTGTGTCCCCCGCTGTGTCCCGCTGTGTCCCCATGTGTCACGCTGTGTCCTCTCTATGTATCCTTCTGTGTCACTCTGTGTCCTCGCTGTATTCCACACTGTGTCCCCGCTGTGACCCGCTGTGTTCCTTCTGTGTCCCTGCTGTGTCCCGTTGTGTCCCGCTGTGTCCCGCTGTGTCCCCGATGTCCCCTGCTGTGTCACGTTGTGTCCCCGCTGTCTGCATGTGTGTCCCCGCTGTTCCCCACTGTGTCCCCCGCTGTGTCCCGCTGTGTCCTCCCTGTGTCCTCAGCTGTGTCCTGCTGTGTCCCCCGCTGTGTCCCCCACTGTGTCACGCTGTGCCCCGCTGTGTCCCGCTGTGTCCCGCTGTGTCCCAGCTGTCCGCCTGTGTGTCCCCGCTGTCCCCCGCTGTGTCTTCCGCTGTGTCCCGCTGTGTCCTCTCTGTGTCTCACTGTGTCCCCGCTTTGTCTCCGCTGTGTCCCGCTGTGTCCCTGGTGTGTCCTCACTGTGTAACTGCTGAGTCCCTCTGTGTCCCCGCTGTGTCCCACTGTGTCCACCGCTGGGTCCCCGCTGTGTCCCCGCTGTGTCCCGCTGTGTCCCCGCTGTGTCCCGCTGTGTCCCGCTGTGTCCACGCTGTGTCCCGATGTGTACCGCTGTGTCTGCCTCTGTGTCCCCCGCTGTGTCCTGCAGTGTCCTCGCTGTGTCCCCCGCTGTTTCCCACTATTTCCCCCGCTGTGTCACACGCTGTGTCCTTTGATGTGTCCCTAGCTGAGTCCCGCTGTGTCCTCCGGTGTTTACCGCTGTGTCCCCCACTGTGTCCCCCGCTTTGTCCCCGCTGTGTCCCCACTCTGTCCCGCTGTGTCCCGCTGTGTCCCTCTGTGTCGCCCCCTGTGTCCCCCTGTGTCCCCGCTGTTTCCCACTGTGACCCCCGCGCTGTCCTGCTGTGTCCCCGTTGTCCACCGGTGTGTCCTCTCTGTGCCCCGCTGTGTCCCGCTGTGTCCCGCTGTGTCCTGCTGTGTCGCCGCTTTGTCACTGCTGTGTCTCGCTGTGTCCCGCTTTGTCCACGCTGTGTCCCTCTCTGTCCCAGGCTGTGTCCCGCTGTGTCCCCCGCTGTGTTCCGCTGTGTCGCTGCTGTGTCCCGCTGTGTCCCCGCTGTGTCCACGGTGTGTCCCGCTGTGTCCCCGCTGTGTCCCCTCTGTGTCCCCCGCTGTGTCCCTGCTGTGTCCCACTCTGTCCCTACTGTGTCCCGCTTTATCCCGCTGTGTCCTCCGCTGTGTCCCGCTTGTCCCCCGCTGTGTCCCGTTGTGTTTCCCGCTGTGTCCCGCTGTGTCCTGCTGTGTACCCCCTGTGTCCCGCTGTGTACCGAAGTGTCCCCGCTGTGTCCCCGCTGTGTCTCCCTGCTCTCCCCTGCTGTGTCCCCACTGTGTTCCGCTGTGTCCCTGCTGTGTCCCCGCTGTGTCTCCCTTCTGTCCCCCGCTGTGTCCTCTCTGTGTCCCACTGTGTCCTTGCTTTGTCCCCGCTGTTTCCCGCTGTGTCCTGCTGTGTCCCCGCTGTCCCCCGCTGTGTCCCCTGCTGTGTCCCCTGCTGTGTCCCGCTGTGTCCCGTTTTGTCACGCTGTGTCCCGCTGTGTCCCCTGCTGTGTCCCTGCTGTGTCCCGCTGTGTCCCGTTTTGTCCCGCTGTGTCCCGCTGTGTCCCTGCTTTGTCCCCCGCTTTGTCCCCGCTGTGTCCCGCTGTGTCCTGCTGTGTCCCCCGCTGTGTCCCGTTGTGTCCCCTGCTGTGTCCACGCTGTGTCCTGCTGTGTCCCCTTGTGTCCTTGCTGTGTCCCCGCTTTGTCCTGCTGTGTCCCTCTTTGTCCCCGCTGTCCCCCGCTGTGTCCCCTACTGTGTCCCCTGCTGTGTCCTGCTGTGTCCCGCTGTGTCCTCCGCTGTGTTCCCCTCTGTGTCCTGCTGTGTCCGGCTGTGTCCCGCTGTGTACTCGCTGTGTCCCCGCTGTGTCCCGCTGTGTCCTCGATGTGTCCCAGCTGTGTCCCGCTGTGTCCCCGTTGCTCCCCGGTTTGTCCCGACTGTGCCCCGCTGTGTCCCTCGCTGTGTACCTCTGTGTCCCGCTCTGTCCTCGCTTTGTCCCCGCGATGTCCCGCTGTGTCCCCGCTGTGTCCGTGCTCTGTTCCACTCTCTCCCGCTGTGTGCGGCTCTGTGTCCCCTGCTGTGTCCCCCGCTTTGTCCCACTGTATCCCGGTGTGTCCCGCTTTGTCCCCCGCTGTGTCCCGCTGTTTCCCACTGTGCCCCTGCTGTGTCCCCGCTGTGTCCCGCTGTGTACCACGCTGTGTCCCACTGTGTCCCGCTGTGTGCCCCCTTTGTTCCCGTCTGTGTCCTGCTGTGTCCCCTGCTGTGTCCCCGCTGTGTCCCGCTGTGTCCCCCTGTGTCCTGCTGTGTCCCCTGCTGTGTCCCCCGATGTGTCCCGCTGTGTCCCGCTGTGTCATTTTGTGTCCCTGCTGTGTCCCGCTGTGTCCCGCTTTGTCCTGGTTGTGTCCCCTGCTATATCCCGCTGTGTTCCCCGCTCTGTCCCGCTGTGTCCTGCTGTGTGCCCGTTGTCCACCGGTGTGTCCCCTCTGTCCCCCGCTGTGTCCCGCTGTGTCCCGCTGTGTCCCGCTGTGTCGCCGCTTTGTCACTGCTGTGTCTCGCTCTGTCCCGCTTTGTCCACGCTGTGTCCCGCTCTGTCCCAGGCTGTGTCCCGCTGTGTCCCCCGCTGTGTTCCGCTGTGTCGCTGCTGTGTCCCGCTGTGTCCCCGCTGTGTCCACGGTGTGTCCCGCTGTGTCCCCGCTGTGTCCCCCGCTGTGTCCCCGCTGTGTCCCACTCTGTCCCTACTGTGTCTCGCTTTGTCCCGCTGTGTCCTCCGCTGTGTCCCGCTGTGTCCCCCGCTGTGTCCGGTTGTGTTTCCCGCTGTGTCCCGCTGTGTCCTGCTGTGTACCCCCTGTGTCCCGCTGTGTACCGAAGTGTCCCCGCTGTGTCCCCGCTGTGTCTCCCTGCTCTCCCCCGCTGTGTCCCCACTGTGTTCCGCTGTGTCCCCGCTGTGTCCCCGCTGTGTCTCCCTTCTGTCTCCCGCTGTGTCCTCCCTGTGTCCCACTGTGTCCTTGCTTTGTCCCCGCTGTTTCCCGCTGTGTCCTGCTGTGTCCTGCTGTGTCCCCGCTGTCCCCCGCTGTGTCCCCTGCTGTGTCCCCGCTGTGTCCTGCTGTGTCCCGTTTTGTCCCGCTGTGTCCCGCTGTGTCCCCTGCTGTGTCACCGCTGTGTCCTGCTGTGTCCCGTTTTGTCCCGCTGTGTCCCGCTGTGTCTCTGCTTTGTCCCCCGCTTTGTCCCCGCTGTGTCCCGCTGTGTCCCGCTGTGTCCCCCGCTGTGTCCCACTGTGTCCCCTGCTGTGTCCACGCTGTGTCCCGCAGTGTCCCCTTGTGTCCTTGCTGTGTCCCCGCTTTTTCCTGCTGTGTCCTTCTTTGTCCCGCTGTCCCCCGCTGTGTCCCCTACTGTGTCCTCCGCTGTGTCCTGCTGTGTCCCGCTGTGTCCTCCGCTGTGTTCCCCTCTGTGTCCTGCTGTGTCCGGCTGTGTCCCGCTGTGTACTCGCTGTGTCCCCACTGTGTCCCGCTGTGTCCTCGATGTGTCCCAGCTGTGTCCTGCTGTGTCCCCGTTGCTCCCCAGTTTGTCCCGACTGTGCCCCGCTGTGTCCCTCGCTGTGTACCTCTGTGTCCCGCTCTGTCCTCGCTTTGTCCCCGCGATGTCCCGCTGTGTCCCCGCTGTGTCCGTGCTCTGTTCCACTCTCTCCCGCTGTGTGCGGCTCTGTGTCCCCTGCTGTGTCCCCCGCTTTGTCCCACTGTATCCCGGTGTGTCCCGCTTTGTCCCCCGCTGTGTCCCGCTGTTTCCCACTGTGCCCCTGCTGTGTCCCCGCTGTGTCCCGCTGTGTACCACGCTGTGTCCCACTGTGTCCCGCTGTGTGCCCCCTTTGTTCCCCTCTGTGTCCTGCTGTGTCCCCTGCTGTGTCCCCGCTGTGTCCCGCTGTGTCACCCTGTGTCCTGCTGTGTCCCCTGCTGTGTCCCGATGTGTCCCGCTGTGTCCCGCTGTGTCCTTTTGTGTCCCTGCTGTGTCCCGCTGTGTCCCGCTTTGTCCTCGTTGTGTCCCCTGCTATATCCCGCTGTTTTCCCCGCTCTGTCCCGCTGTGTCCTTGCT
>NW_012286240.1:0-3825 GCF_000151885.1 Dipodomys ordii
CTGTGTCCCACTGTGTCCCCTGCTGTATCCCCGCTTTGTCCCCGCTGTGTCCTAGCTGTGTCCCGCTGTGTCCCCATTGTTCCCCGGTTTGTCCCCACTGTCCACCACTGTGTCCCTCGCTGTGTACCTCTGTGTCCTGCTCTGTCCTCGCATTGTCCCCTCTATGTCCCGCTGTGTCCGTGCTGTGTTCCACTCTCTCCCGCTGTGTGCAGCTCTGTGTCCTCCGCTGTGTCCCCCGCTGTGTCCCGCTGTTTCCCAGTGTGTCCTGCTTTGTCCCCCGCTGTGTCCCGCTGTTTCCCACTGTGCCCCTGCTGTGTCCCCGCTGTGTCCCGCTGTGTACCCCACTGTATCCCACTGTGTCCCCCGCTGTGTCCCTGCTGTGTCCCTTTGTGTCCCGCTGTATCCCACTGTGTACCCTACCGTGTCCTGCTGTGTCCCCCGATGTGTCCCGCCGTGTTCCGCGGTGTCCACACTGTGTCCCGCTGTGTTCCCGCTGTGTCCCCTGCTGTGTCCCGCTGTGTCCCCGGCTGTGTCCCCTGCTGTGTCCCGCTCTTTCCCGCTGTGTCCCGCTGTGTCCTTGCTGTGTCCCCATTTGTGTCCCGCTCTGTCCTCGCTGTGTCCCCCGCTGTGTCCCGCTGTGTCCCCATGTGTCACGCTGTGTCCTCGCTGGGTCCCCCGCTGTGTCCCCGCTCTGTCCCTGTTGTTTTCCACTCTCTCCCGCTGTGTGCGACTCTGTGGCCCATGCTGTGTCCCGCTGTGTCCCAGCTGTCCGCCCGTGTGTCACCGCTGTCCCCCGCTGTGTCCTCCACTGTGTCCCGCTGTGTCCTCGCTGTGTATCACTGTGTCCCCGCTTTGCCTCCGCTGTGTCCCGCTGTGTCCCTGGTGTGTCCTCGCTGTGGAAGTGCTGAGTCCCTCTGTGTCCCCGCTGTGTCCCACTGTGTCCCCCGCTGGGTCCCCGCTGTGTCCCCGCTGTGTCCCGCTGTGTCCCCGCTGTGTCCCGCTGTGTCCCGCTGTGTCCCCGCTGTGTCCTGCTGTGTCCCGCTGTGTCCTCCGCTGTGTTCCCCTCTGTGTCCTGCAGTGTCCGGCTGTGTCCCGCTGTGTACTCGCTGTGTCCCCGCTGTGTCCCGCTGTGTCCTCGATGTGTCCCAGCTGTGTCCCGCTGTGTCCCCGTTGCTCCCCGGTTTGTCCCGACTGTGCCCCGCTGTGTCCCTCGCTGTGTACTTCTGTGTCCCGCTCTGTCCTCGCTTTGTCCCCGCGATGTCCCGCTGTGTCCCCGCTGTGTCCCTGCTCTGTTCCACTCTCTCCCGCTGTGTGCGGCTCTGTGTCCCCTGCTGTGTCCCCCGCTTTGTCCCACTGTATCCCGGTGTGTCCCGCTTTGTCCCCCGCTGTGTCCCGCTGTTTCCCACTGTGCCCCTGCTGTGTCCCCGCTGTGTCCCGCTGTGTACCACGCTGTGTCCCACTGTGTCCCGCTGTGTGCCCCCTTTGTTCCCGTCTGTGTCCTGCTGTGTCCCCTGCTGTGTCCCCGCTGTGTCCCGCTGTGTCCCCCTGTGTCCTGCTGTGTCCCCTGCTGTGTCCCCCGATGTGTCCCGCTGTGTCCCGCTGTGTCCTTTTGTGTCCCTGCTGTGTCCCGCTGTGTCCCGCTTTGTCCTCGTTGTGTCCCCTGCTATATCCCGCTGTTTTCCCCGCTCTGTCCCGCTGTGTCCTGCTGTGTCCCTGCTGTATCCCGGATGTTTCCCACTGTGTCCCCCGCTGTGTCCCGCTGTGTCCCGCTGTGTCCTCCGCTGTGTTCCCCTGTGTGTCCTGCTGTGTCCGGCTGTGTCCCGCTGTGTCCCCGCTGTGTCCCGCTGTGTCCTCGATGTGTCCCAGCTGTGTCCCGCTGTGTCTCCGTTGCTCCCCGGTTTGTCCCGACTGTGCCCCCCTGTGTCCCTCGCTGTGTACCTCTGTGTCCCGCTCTGTCCTCGCTTTGTCCCCGCGATGTCCCGCTGTGTCCCTGCTGTGTCCGTGCTCTGTTCCACTCTCTCCCGCTGTGTGCGGCTCTGTGTCCCCTGCTGTGTCCCCCGCTTTGTCCCACTGTATCCCGGTGTGTCCCGCTTTGTCCCCCGCTGTGTACCCGCTGTTTCCCACTGTGCCCCTGCTGTGTCCCCGCTGTGTCCCGCTGTGTACCACAATGTGTCCCACTGTGTCCATCTGTGTACCCCCTTTGTTCCCGTCTGTGTCCTGCTGTGTCCCCTGCTGTGTCCCCGCAGTGTCCCGCTGTGTCCCCCTGTGTCCTGCTGTGTCCCCTGCTGTGTCCCCCGATGTGTCCCGCTGTGTCCCACTGTGTCCTTTTGTGTCCCTGCTGTGTCCCGCTGTGTCCCGCTTTGTCCTGGTTGTGTCCCCTGCTATATCCCGCTGTGTTCCCCGCTCTGTCCCGCTGTGTCCTGCTGTGTCCCTGCTGTATCCCGGATGTGTCCCACTGTGTACCCCGCTGTGTCCCGCTGTGTCCTCGGACTGTGTTCACCAGTGTGTCCTGCTGTGTCCGGCTGTGTCCCGCTGTGTACTCGCTGTTTCCCCGCTGTGTCCCGCTGTGTCCTCGCTGTATCATAGCTGTGTCCCTGTTGTTCCCCGGTTTGTCCCAACTGTCCTCCACTGTGTCCCTCGCTGTGTACCTCTGTGTCCCACTCTGTCCTCGCTTTGTCCCCGCGATGTCCCGCTGTGTCCCCGCTGTGTCCCTGCTGTGTTCCACTCTCTCCCGCTGTGTGCGGCTCTGTGTCCCCTGCTGTGTCCCCCGCTGTGTCCCGCTGTATCCCGGTGTGTCCCGCTTTGTCCCACGCTGTGTCCCGCTTTTTCCCACAGTTCACTTGCTGTGTCCCCGCTGTGTCCCGCTGTGTACCCCACTGTGTCCCACTGTGTCCCACTGTGTGCCCCCTTTGTTCCCCTCTGTGTCTTGCTGTGTCCCCTGCTGTGTCCCTGCTGTGTAACACTGTGTCCCCCTTTGTGTCCCGCTGTGTCCCCCGCTGTGTCCCTGCTGTGTCCCTTTGTGTCCCGCTGTGTCCCGCTGTGTACCCCGCAGTGTCCTGCTGTGTCGCCCGATGTGTCCCGCTGTGTCCCGCTGTGTCCCCACTGTGTCCCGCTGTGTCCCCGCTGTGTCCCATGCTGTGTCCCGCTGTGTCCCCGGCTGTGTCCCCCGCTGTGTCCCGGTGTCCCCCGCTGTGTCCCGCTCTTTCATGCTGTGTCCTGCTGTGTCCTTGCTGTGTCCCCATTTGTGTCCCGCTGTGTCCTCGCTGGGTCTCCCGCTGTGTCCCGCTGTGTCCCCATGTGTCACGCTGTGTCCTCGCTGTGTATCCCTCTGTGTCCCGCTGTGTCCTTGCTGTGTCCCCCAGTGTTTCCCCCTGTGACCCGATGTGTCCCTGCTGTGTCCCCCGATGTGTCCCGCTGTGTCCCCGGCTGTGTCCCCCGCTGTGTCCTGCTCTTTCCCGCTGTGTCCCACTGTGTCCTTGCTATGTCCCCATTTGTTTCCCGCTGTGTCCTCTCTGTGTGCCCCGCTGTGTCCGGCTGTGTCCCCATGTGTCACGCTGTGTCCTCTCTGTGTATCCCTCTGTGTCCCACTGTGTCCTCGCTGTGTGCCACAGTGTCCCCGCTGTGACCCTCTGCGTCCGTGCTGTGACCCTGCTCTGTCCCGCTGTGTCCTGCTGTGTCCCCTATGTCCCCCGCTGTGTCCCGTTGTGTCCCCGCTGTCTGCATGTGTGTCCCCGCTGTACCCCGCTGTGTCCCCCGCTGTGTCCCGCTGTGTCCTCGCTGTGTCCCCAGCTGTGTCCCTCTGTGTCCCCCGTTGTGTCCTGCTGT
>NW_012286241.1:0-3686 GCF_000151885.1 Dipodomys ordii
CGATGTGTGCCCCCTTTGTTCCCCTCTGTGTCCTGCTGTGTCCCCTGCTGTGTCCTCGCTTTGTAACACTGTGTCCCCCTTTGTGTCCCGCTGTGTCCCCCGCTGTGTCCCTGCTGTGTCCCTTTGTGTCCCACTGTGTCCCGCTGTGTTTCCCTCTGTGTCCTGCTGTGTCCTGCTGTGTCCCGCTGTGTCCCCACTGTGTCCCACTGTATCCCCGCTGTGTCCCCTGCTGTGTACCGCTGTGTCCCTGGCTGTGTCCCCTGCTGTGTCCCGCTCTTTCACGCTGTGTCCCGCTGTGTCCTTGCTGTGTCCCCATTTGGGTCTCGCTGTGTCCTCCCTGGGTCCCCCGCTTGGTCCCGCTGTGTCCCCATGTGTCCCGCTGTGTCCTCGCTGTGTTTCCCTCTGTGTCCCGCTGTGTCCTTGCTCTGTCCCCCACTGTGTCCCCGCTGTGAACCGATGAGTCCTTGCTGTGTCTCCATTTGTCCCGCTGTGTCCTTTCTGTGTCCCCCGCTGTGTCCCGCTGTGTCCCCATGTGTCACGCTGTGTCCTCTCTGTGTATCCCTCTGTGTCCCGCTGTGTCCTCGCTGTGTCCCACACTGTGACCCCGCTGTGTCCCGCTGTGTCCCGCTGTGTCCCCGATGTCCGCCGCTATGTCCCGTTGTGTCCCCGCTGTCTGGATGTGTGTCCCTGCTGTCCCCCGCTGTGTCCCCCGCTGTGTCACTCTGTGTCCTCGGTGTGTCCCCAGGTGTGTCCCGCTGTGTCCCCCGCTGTGTCCCCCACTGTGACCCTCGCTGTGTCCCGCTGTGTCCCCGCTGTCCGCCGGTGTGTCACCGCTGTCCCCCGCTGTGTCCTCCGCTGTGTCCCGCTGCGTCCTCGCTGTGTCTCAATGTGTCCCCGCTTTGTGTCTGCTGTGTCCCTGGTGTGTCCTCACTGTGTAACCTATGAGTCCCTCTTTGTCCCCGCTGTGTCCCACTGTGTCCCCGGCTGTGTCCCCACTGTGTCCCCGCTGTGTCCCCGCTGTGTCCTGCTGTGTCCCCGCTGTGTCCCACTGTGTCCCCCGCTGTGTCCGGTTGTGTTTCCCGCTGTGTCCCGCTGTGTCCTGCTGTATACCCCCTGTGTCCCGCTGTGTCCCGCTGTGTCCCCGCTGTGTCTCCCTGCTGTCCCCCGCTGTGTCCCCACTGTGTTCCGCTGTGTCCCCGCTGTGTCCCCGCTGGGTCCCGCTGTGTCCCCCGCTGTGTCCCGCTGAGTGCCCCCTTTGTTCCCCTCTGTGTCCTGCTGTGTCTCGCTGTGTCCCCGCTGTGTCCCCGGTGTGTCCCGCTGTGTCCCCGCTTTGTCCCCGCCTTGTCCCACTCTGTCCCCACTGTGTCCCGCTTTGTCCCGCTGTGTCCCCCGCTGTGTCCCGCTGTGTGCCCCGTTTGTTCCCCTCTGTGTCCTGCTGTGTTCCCAACTGTGTCCCACTGTGTCCAGCTGTGTCCCCGCTGTGTAACGCTGGATCCCTCTTTGTGTCCCGCTGTGTCCCCCATTGTGTCCTGCTGTGTCCCCCACTGTGTACCCTGCAGTGTCTTGCTGTGTCGCCCGATGTGTCCCGCTGTGTCCTCGCTGTGTCCCCACTGTGTCCTGCTGTGTCCCCGCTGTGTCCCCTGCTGTGTCCAAATGTGTCCCCGGCTGTGTCCCCCGCTGTGTCCCGCTCTTTCATGCTGTGTCCTGCTGTGTCCTTCCTGTGTCCCCATTTGTGTCCCGCTGTGTCCTCGCTGGGTCCCCCGCTGGGTCCCGCTGTGTCCCCATGTGTCACGCTGTGTCCTCGCTGTGTATCCATCTGTGTCCCGCTGTGTCCTTGCGGTGTCCCCCACTGTGTCCCCGCTGTGACCCGATGTGTCCCTGCTGTGTCCCCGCTGTGTCCTCCTTTGTCCCGCTGTGTCCTCGCTGTGTACTTCTGTATCCCGCTGTGTCCCCCACTATTTCCCCACTGTGACTTGCTGTGTCCATGCTGTGTACCCCGCTGTGTCCCGCTCTGTCCCGCTGTGTGCCCCGCTGTGTTCCCCTCTGTGTCCCACTGTGTCCTCTCTGTGTCCCCGCTGTGTCCCGCTGTGTCGCGCTGTGTCCCGCAGTTTTCTGCTATGTCCGCCTCTCTGTCCCCCGCTGTGTCCCGCTGTGTCCCCGCTGTATCCCCGCTGTGTCCCGCTGTGTCTCGCTGTGTCCCTCTGTGTCGCTCCCTGTGTCCCCTTGTGTCCCCGCTGTTTCCCACTGTGACCCCCGCACTGTCCTGCTGTGTCCCCGTTGTCCACCGGTGTGTCCCCTCTGTCCCCCGCTGTGTCCCGATTTGTCCCGCTGTGTCGCCGCTTTGTCACTGCTGTGTCTCGCTGTGTCCCGCTGTGTCCACGCTGTGTCCCGCTCTGTCCCAGGCTGTGTCCAGCTGTGTCCCCCGCTGTGTTCCGCTGTGTCGCTGCTGTGTCCCGCTGTGTCCCCGCTGTGTCCCGCTGTGTCCCCGCTGTGTCCCCGATGTGTCCCCCGCTGTGTCCCCGCTGTGTCCCACTCTGTCCCCACTGTGTTCCGCTTTGTCCCGCTGTGTCCCCCGCTGTGTCCCGCTGTGTGCACCCTTTGTTCCCCTTTGTGTCCTGCTGTGTCCCCTGCTTTGTCCCCGCTGTGTCCCGCTGTGTCCCTGCTGTGTAACGCTGGGTCCCCCTCTGTGTCCCGCTGTGTCTTCGCTGTGTCCCACTGTGTCCTTACTGTGTCCCCGCTGTTTCCTGCTGTGTCCTGCTGTGTCCGGCTGTGTCCCCGCTGTCCCCCGCTGTGTCCCCTGTTGTGTCCCCGCTGTGTCCATCTGTGTCCCGTTTTGTCCCGCTGTGTCCCGCTGTGTCCCCGCTTTGTCCCCTGCTTTGTCCCCTCTGTGTCCCGCTGTGTCCCCTGCTGTGTACCCCGCTGTGTCCCGCTGTGTCCCGTTGTGTACTCGCTGTGTCCAGCTCTGTCCCGCTGTGTCCCGCTGTGTCCCGCTGTGTCCCCGTTGTTCCCTGGTTTGTCCCCACTGTCCCCCCGCTGTGTCCCTCGCTGTGTACCTCTGTGTCCCGCTCTGTCCTCGCTTTTGTCCCCGCGATTGTCCCGCTGTGTACCCGCTGTGTCCCTGCTGTGTTCCACTCTCTCCCGCTGTGTGCGGCTCTGTGTCCCATGCTGTGTCCCCCGCTGTGTCCCGCTGTTTCACACTGTGCCCTGGCTGTGTCCCCGCTGTGTCCCGCTGTGTACCCCGCTGTGTCCCACTGTGTCCCGATGTGTGCCCCCTTTGTTCCCCTCTGTGTCCTGCTGTGTCCCCTGCTGTGTCCTCGCTTTGTAACACTGTGTCCCCCTTTGTGTCCCGCTGTGTCCCCCGCTGTGTCCCTGCTGTGTCCCTTTGTGTCCCACTGTGTCCCGCTGTGTTTCCCTCTGTGTCCTGCTGTGTCCTGCTGTGTCCCGCTGTGTCCCCACTGTGTCCCACTGTATCCCCGCTGTGTCCCCTGCTGTGTACCGCTGTGTCCCTGGCTGTGTCCCCTGCTGTGTCCCGCTCTTTCACGCTGTGTCCCGCTGTGTCCTTGCTGTGTCCCCATTTGGGTCTCGCTGTGTCCTCCCTGGGTCCCCCGCTTGGTCCCGCTGTGTCCCCATGTGTCCCGCTGTGTCACTCGCTGTGTTTCCCTCTGTGTCCCGCTGTGTCCTTGCTC
>NW_012286242.1:0-8902 GCF_000151885.1 Dipodomys ordii
CGCTGTGGCCCCGCTGTGGCCCTGCTGTGTTCCACTCTCTCCCGCTGTGTGCGGCTCTGTGTCCCCCGCTGTGTCCCGCGCTCTGTCCCGCTATATCCTGGTGTGTCCCGCTTTGTCCCCCGCTGTGTCCCGCTGTTTCCCATTGTGCCCTTGCTGTGTCCAGCTGTGTCCCCTGCTGTGTCCCCACTGTGTCCCACTGTGTCCCCGCTGTGTAACGCTGTGTCCCCCTTTGTGTCCCGCTGTGTCCCCCTCTGTGTCCCTGCTGTGTCCCTTTGTGTCCCGCTGTGTCCCGCTTTGTACCCTGCAGTGTCCTGCTGTGTCGCCCGATGTGTCGCGCTTTGTCCCGCTGTGTCCCCACTGTGTCCCGCTTTGTCCCCGCTGTGTCCTCTGCTGCGTCCCGCTGTGTCCCCGGCTGTGTCCCCCGCTGTGTCATGCTCTTTCACGCTGTGTCCCGCTGTGTCCTTGCTGTGTCCCCATTTGTGTCCTGCTGTGTCCTCGCTGGGTCCCCCGCTGTGTCCTGCTGTGTCCTCGCTGTGTCCCCCGGTGTTTCCCGCTGTTTTCCCCTCTGTGTCACCCGCTGTGTCCCCAGCTGTGTCCGGCTGTGTCCCGCTGTGTTCCCCTGTGTCCCCCGCTGTGTCCCACTGTGTTCTTTGCTGTGTCCCCCGCTGAGTCCCGCTGTGTCCCCCGCTGTTTACCGCTGTGTCCCTGCTGTGTAACGCTGGGTCTCCCTTTGTGTCCTGCTGTGTCCCCCGCTGTGTCCCCGCTGTGTCCCACTGTTTCCCCCTGTGTCCTGCTGTGTCCCCTGATGTGTCCCCCGCTGTGTCCCGCTGTGGCCTTGCTGTGTCCCCTGCTGTGTCCCTCTGTGTCCCGCTTTGTCCTCGTTGTGTCCCGTGCTATATCCCGCTGTGTTCCCCGCTGTGTCCCACTGTGTCCCCGCTGTGTCCAGCGGTGTACCCTGCTATATCCTGCTCTGTCCCCCGCTGTGTCCCGCTGTGTCCCTGCTGTATCCCCGATGTGTCCCACCGTGTCCCGCTGTGTGCCCCCTTTGTTCCCCTCTGTGTCCAGCTGTGTTCCCTGCTGTGTCCCCGCTGTGGCCCTCTGTGGCCCCGCTGTGTAACAATGTGTCCCCCTATGTGTCCCGCTGTGTCCCCCGTTGTGTCCCTGCTGTGTCCCTTTGTGTCCCGCTGTGTACCACGCAGTGTCCTGCTGTGTCGCCCGATTTGTCCCGCTGTGTTCCGCTGTGTCCCCACTGTGTCCCGCTGTGTCCCCGCTGTGTCCCCTGCTGCGTCCCGCTGTGTCCCCGGCTGTGTCCCCCGCTGAGTCCCGCTCTTTCACGCTGTGTCCTGCTGTGTCCTTGCTGTGTCCCCATTTGTGTCCCGCTGTGTCCTCGCTGGGTCCCCCGCTGTGTCCCGCTGTGTCCCCATGTGTCACGCTGTGTCCTCTCTGTGTATCCCTCTGTGTCCCACTGTGTCCTTGCTGTGTCCCCCTCTGTGTCCCTGCTGTGACCCGATGTGTCCCTGCTGTGTCCCCCGCTGTGTCCCACTGTGTCCCCGGCTGTGTCCCCCGCTTTGTCCCGCTCTTTCCCGCTGTGTCCCGCTGTGTATTTGCTGTGTCCCCATTTGTGTCCCGCTGTGTCCTCGCTGGGTCCCCCGCTGTGTCCTGCTGTGTCCTCGCTGTGTCCCCCGCTGTTTCCCGCTGTTTTCCCCTCTGTGTCAACGGCTGTGTCCCCAGCTGTGTCCGGCTGTGTCCCGCTGTGTTCCCCTGTGTCCCCCGTTGTGTCCCGCTGTGTTCTTTGCTGTGTCCCTCGCTGAGTACCGCTGTGTCCCCCGCTGTTTACCGCTGTGTCCCCCACTGTGTCCCCCGCTGTGTCCCCGCTGTGTCCCCGCTGTGTCCCTCTGTGTCCCTGGTGTGTCCTCGCTGTGTAACTGCTATGTCTCTCTGTCGCCGCTGTGTCCCACTGTTTCCCGCAGTGTCCCCCTATGTCCCCTCTGTGTCCTCGCTGTATCCCCTGCTGTGTCCCACTGTATCCCCAGCTGTGTCCCACTGTGTCCTCAGTTGTGTCCCCGCCGTGTCCCTGCTGTGTCCTCCTGTGTCCCGCTGTGTCCTCGCTGTGTCCTTCTGTATCCCGCTGTGTCCCCCACTATTTCCCCGCTGTGACCCGCTGTGTCCATGCTGTGTCCCCCGCTGTGTCCCGCTGTGTCCCGCTGTGTGTCCCGCTGTGTTCCCCGCTGTGTCCTGCTGTGTCCCGCTGTGTCCCGCTGTGTCCCTCTGTGTGCCTGCTCTCCCGCGGTGTGTCCCCCTCTGTGTCCCGCTGTGTCCTGCTGTGTCCCCGCTGTGTCCCGATGTGTACTGCAGTGTCTGCCTCTGTGTACCCCGCTGTGTCCTGCTGTGTCCCCCGCTGTGTCCTGCTGTGTCCTTGCTGTGTCCCCCACTGGTTCCCGCTGTTTCCTCCGTTGTGTCACCCGCTGTGTCCCCAGCTGTGTCCGGCTGTGTCCTGCTGTGTTCCCCTGTGTCCCCCGTTGTGTCCCGCTGTATTCTTTGCTGTGTCCCCCGCTGAGTCCCGCTGTGTCCCCTGCTGTTTACCGCTGTGTCCCCCACAGTGTCCCCCGCTGTGTCCCCCCTGTGTCCCCGCTGTGTCCCGCTGTGTCCCTGGTGTGTCCTCGCTGTGTAACTGCTATGTCCCTCTGTGTCCCCGCTGTGTCCCACTGTGTCCCCCAGTGTCCCCCTATGTCCCCTCTGTGTCCTCGCTGTATCCCCTGCTGTGTCCCACTGTGTCTCCCGTTGTGTGCCGCTGTGTCCCCGCTGTGTCCCCGATGTGTCCTAGCTGTGTCCCATTGTGTTCTCTCTGTGTTCCGCTCTGTCCTGCTTTGTCCCGCTGTGTCCTGCTGTGTCCGCCACTGTGTCCCTCACTTTGTCCCGCCGTGTCCCTGCTGTGTCCCCGCTGTGTCCCCGCTGGGTCCCGCTGGGTCCCGGCTGTGTCCCCGCTGGTTCCCGCTGTGTCCCTGGTGTGTCCTCGCTGTGTAACTGCTATGTCCCTCTGTGTCCGCGCTGTGTCCCACTGTGTCGCGCAGTGTCCCCCTATGTCCACTCTGTGTCCTCGCTGTATCCCCTGCTGTGTCCCACTGTGTCTCCCGCTGTGTGCCGCTGTGTGCCATGCTGTGTCCCAGCTGTGTCCCGCTGTGTCCCCGTTGTTCCCCGGTTTGTCCCCACTGTGCCCCGCTTTGTCGTGTACCTATGTGTCTTGCTCTGTCCTCGCTTTGTTCCTGCGATGTCCCGCTGTGTCCCCGCTGTGTCCCTGCTGTGTTCCACTCTCTCTCGCTGTGTGCAGCTCTGTGTTCCCCGATGTGTCCCCGGCTTTGTCCCCCTGTATCACGGTTTGTCCTGCTTTGTCCCCCGCTGTGTCCCACTGTTTCCCACTGTGCGCCTGCTGTGTCCCTGCTGTGTCCCGTTGTGTACCCCGCTATGTCCCACTGTGTCCCGCTGTGTGCCCCCTTTGTTCCCCTCTGTGTCCTGCTGTGTCCCCTGCTGTGTCCTTGCTGTGTCCCGCTGTGTCCCGCTGTGTACCCTGCAGTGTCCTGCTGTGTCCCCCGATGTGTCCCGCTGTGTCCTGCTGTGTCCCTACTGTGTCCCGCTGTGTCCCCGCTGTGTCCCCTGCTGTGTCCCGCTCTTTCCCGCTGTGTCCTGCTGTGTCCTTGCTGTGTCCTCATTTGTGTCCTGCTGTGTCCTCGCTGGGTCACCCGCTGTGTCCCCATGTGTCACGCTGTGTCCTCTCTGTGTATCCTCTGTGTCCCGCTGTGTCCTCACTGTGTCCCACACTGTGTCCCCGCTGTGACCCGCTGTGTCCCTGCTGTGTCCCCGCTGTGTCCCGCTGTGTCCCTGCTGTGTCCCGCTGTGTCCCGCTCTGTCCCTCTGTGTCCCGTTTTGTCCCTGCTGTCCGCATGTGTGTCCCCGCTGTCCCCCGCTGTGTCCCCCGCTGTGTCCCGCTGTGTCCTCGCTGTGTCCCCCACTGTGTACCCGCTGTGTCCCCCTGTGTCCTGCTGTGTCCCCCGCTGTGTCCCCGCTGTGTCCCTCTGTGTCCCTGGTGAGTCCTCGCTGTGTAACTGCTATTTCTCTCTGTCCCCGCTGTGTCCCACTGTGTCCCGCAATGTCCCCCTATGTCCCTCTGTGTCGTCGCTGTATCCCCTGCTGTGTCCCACTGTGTCCCCTGGTGTGTCCCCGCTGTGTACCCGCTGTGTCCTAGCTGTGTCCCGCTGTGTCCCCGTTGTTCCCCGGTTTGTCCCCACTGTCCCCCGCTGTGTCCCTCGCTGTGTACCTCTGTGTCCCGCTCTGTCCTCGCTTTGTCCCCGCTATGTCCCGCTGTGTCCCTGCTGTGTCCGTGCTGTGTTCCACTCTCTACCGCTGTGTGCAGCTCTGTGTCCTCCGCTGTGTCCCCCGCTGTGTCCCGCTGTGTTCCGATTTGTCCCCCGCTGTGTCCCGCTGTTTCTGACTGTGCCCCTGCTGTGTCCCCGCTCTGTCCTGCTGTGTACCACACTGTGTCCCACTGTGTCCCCCTCTGTGTCCCTGCTGTGTCCCTTTGTGTCCCTTTGTGTCCCGCTGTGTACCCTGAAGTGTACTGCTGTGTCCCCCGATGTGTCCCGCTGTGTCCCACTGTGTCCCCGGCTGTGTCCCCTGCTGTGTCCCGCTCTTTCCCTCTGTGTCCCGCTGTGTCCTTGCTGTGTCCTTGCTGTGTCCCCATTTGTGTCCCGCTGTGTCCCGATGTGTCCCGCTGTGTCGCCGCTTTGTCACTGCTGTGTCTCGCTGTGTCCCGCTGTGTCCACGCTGTGTCCCGCTCTGTCCCAGACTGTGTCACGCTGTGTCCCCCGCTGTGTTCCGCTGTGTCGCTGCTGTGTCCCGCTGTGTCCCCGCTGTCTCCCCGGTGTGTCCCTCTGTGTACCCGCTGTGTCCCCGCTGTGTCCCCCACTGTGTCCCTCTGTGTCCCACTCTGTCCCCACTGTGTCCCGCTTTGTCCCTCTGTGTCCCCCGCTGTGTCCCGCTGTGTCCCCCGCTGTGTTTTGTTGTGTTTCCCGCTGTGTCCCGCTGTGTCCTGCTGTGTACCCCCTGTGTCCCGCTGTGTACCGATGTGTCCCCCTGTGTCCCCGCTGTGTCTCCCTGCTGTCTCCCGCTGTGTCCCCACTGTGTTCCGCTGTGTCCCCGCTGTGTCCCTGCTGTGTCTCCCTGCTGTCCCCCACTGTATCCCCTCTGTGTCCAGCTGTGTCCCGCTGTGTCCTTGCTGTGTCCGCGCTGTGTCCCGCTGTGTCCTGCTGTGTCCGGCTGTGTCCCCGCTGTCCCCCGCTGTGTCCCCTGCTGTGTCCCATCGGTGTCCAGCTGTGTCCCGTTTTGTCCCGCTGTGTCCCGCTCTGTCCCCGCTTTGTCCCCCACTTTGTCCCCGCTGTGTCCCGCTGTGTCCCGCTATGTCCCCCGCTGTGTACCGCTGTGTCCCCTGCTGTGTCCCCTGCCGTGTCGCGCTGTGTCCCCGTTGTTCCCCGATTTGTCCTCACTGTCCCCCGCTGTGTCCCTCGCTGTGTACCTCTGTGTCTCGCTCTGTCCTCGCTTTGTTCCTGCGATGTCCCTCTGTGTCCCCGCTGTGTCCCTGCTGTGTTCCACTCTCTCCCGCTGTGTGCAGCTCTGTGTCCCCCGATGTGTCCCGCGCTGTGTCCCCCTGTATCCCGGTTTGTTCTGCTTTGTACCCCGCTGTGTCCCACTGTTTCCCACTGTGCCCCTGCTGTATCCCAGCTGTGTCCCGCTGTGTACCCCGCTGTGTCCCACTGTGTCCCGCTGTGTGCCCCCTTTGTTCCCCTCTGTGTCCTACTGTGTCCCCTGCTGTGTCCCCGCTGTGTTCGGCTGTGTCCCGCTGTGTACCACTGTGTACCCTGCAGTGTCCTGCTGTGTCCCCCGATGTGTCCCGCTGTGTCCCGCTGTGTCCCCAATGTGTCCCGCTGTGTCCCCGCTGTGTCCCCTGCTGTGTCCCGCTGTGTCCCCGGCTGTGTCCCCGGCTGTGTCCCGCTCTTTCCCGCCGTGTCCCGCTGTGTCCTTGCTATGTCCCTATTTGTGTCCCGCTGTGTCCTCGCTGGGTCACCCGCTGTGTCCCGCTGTGTCACCATGTGTCACGCTGTGTCCTCTCTGTGTATCCTCTGTGTCCCGCTGTGTCCTCGCTGTGTCCCACACTGTGTCCCCGCTGTGACCCACTGTGTCCCTGCTGTGTCCCTGCTGTGTCCCGCTGTGTCCCGCTCTGTCCCTCTGTGTCCCCGATGTCCCCTGCTGTGTCCCGTTGTGTCCCCGCTGTCCGCATGTGTGTCCCCGCTGTTCCCCGTTGTGTCCCCCGCTGTGTCCCGCTGTGTCCTCGCTGTGTCCCGGGTTGTGTCCCACTGTGTCCCCCGCTGTGTCCCCCACTCTGTCCCGCTGTGTCCCCCACTGTGTCCCGCTGTGTCCTGCTATGTCCCCGCTGTCCGCCGGTGTGTCACCGCTGTCCCCCGCTGTATCCCACGCTGTGTCCTGCTGTGTCCTCGCTGTGTCTTACTGTGTCCCTGCTGTGTCTCCGCTGTGTCCCGCTGTGTTCCCGGTGTGTCCTCGCTGTGTAACCACTGAGTCCCTCTATGTCCCCACTGTGTTCCGCTGTGTCGCTGCTGTGTCCCCGCTCTGTCCCTGCTGTGTCCCCGCTGTGTCCCCCTGTGTCCCGCTGTGTCCTCGCTGTGACCTTCTGTATCCCGCTGTGTCCCCCGCTGTGTCCCCCACTATTTCCCCGCTGTGACCCGCTGTGTATATGCTGTGTCCCCCGCTGTGTCCCTCTGTGTCCCGCTGTGTTCCGCTGTGTCCTGCTGTGTGCCTGCTCTCCCCTGGTGTGTCTCCCGCTGTGGCCCGATGTGGCCCGCTGTGTCCCGCTGTGTCCCCGGTGTGTCCCGAAGTGTACCGCTGTGTCTGCCTCTGTGTACCCCGCTGTGTCCTGCTATGTCCTCGCTGTGTCCCCTGCTGTTTCCCGCTGTTTCCCCTGCTGTGTCACCCGCTGTGTCCCCAGATGTGTCCGGCTGTGTCCCGCTTTGTTCCCCTGTGTCCCCCGCTGTGTCCCACTGTGTTCTTTGCTGTGTCCCCCGCTGAGTCCCGCTGTGTCCCCCGCTGTTTACCGCTGTGTCCCCCACTGTGTCCCCCGCTGTGTCCCCGCTGTGTCCCCACTGTGTCCCTCTGTGTCCCTGGTGTGTCCTCGCTTTGTAACTGCTATGTCTCTCTGTCCCCGCTGTGTCCCACTGTGTCCCCCAGTGTCCCCCTATGTCCCCTCTGTGTCCTCGCTGTGTCCCCTGCTGTGTCCCACTGTGTCCGCTGTTGTGTCCCCGCTGTGTCCCCGCTGTGTCCTAGCTGTGTACCGCTGTGTCCCTGTTGTTCCCTGGTTTGTCCCCACTGTTCCCCGCTGTGTCCCTTGCTGTGTAACTCTGTGTCCCGCTCTGTCCTCGCTTTGTCCCTGCTATGTCCCGCTGTGTCCCTGCTGTGTCCGTGCTGTGTTCCACTCTCTCCCGCTGTGTGCAGCTCTGTGTCCTCCGCTGTGTCCCCCGCTGTGTCCCGCTGTGTCCCGGTATGTCCTGCTTTGTCCCCCGCTGTGTCGCGCTGTTTCCCACTGTGCCCCTGCTGTGTCCCCGCTGTGTCCCACTGTGTACCCCGCTGTGTCCCACTGTGTCCCCCGCTGTGTCACTGCTGTGTCCTTTGTGTCCCGCTGTGTCCCGCTGTGTACCCTGCAGTGTCCTGCTGTGTCCCCCAATGTGTCCGGCTGTGTCCCCTGCTGTGCCCCCTGCTGTGTCCCGCTCTTTCCCGCTATGTCCCGCTGTGTCCTTGCTGTGTCCCCATTTGTGTCCCGCTGTGTCATCGCTGGGTCCCCCGCTGTGTCCCGCTCTCTCCGCATGTATCACGCTGTGTCCTCGCTGGGTTCCCCGGTGTGTTCCCGCTCTGTCCCTGCTGTGTTCCACTCTCTCCCGCTGTGTGCGGCTCTGTGTACCCTGCTGTGTCCCCTGCTGTGTCCCGCTGTATCCCGGTGTGTCCCGCTTTGTCCCCCGCTGTGTCCCGCTGTTTCCCACTGTGCCCCTGCTGTGTCCCCGCTGTGTCCCGATGTGTGCCCCGCTGTGTCCCACTGTGTTCCGCTGTGTGCCCCCTTTGTTCCCCTCTGTGTCCTGCTGTGTCCCCTGCTGTGTCCCAGCTGTGTCCCGCTGTGTCCCCGCTGTGTAACGCTGGGTACCCCTTTGTGTCCCGCTGTATCCCCCGCTGTGTCCTCTCTGTGTCCCCCGCTGTGTCCCCTCTGTGTCCCGCTGTGTCCCCCTGTGTCCTGCTGTGTCCCCCGCTGTGTCCCCGCTGTGTCCCTCTGTGTCCCTGGTGTGTCCTTGCTGTGTAACTGCTATGTCGCTCTGTCCCCCTGTGTCCCACTGTGTCCCGCAGTGTCCCCTTATGTCCCCTCTGTGTCCTCGCTGTGTCCCCTGCTGTGTCCCACTGTGTCCCCTGCTGTGTCCCCGCTGTGTCCCCGCTGTGTCCTAGCTGTGTACCGCTGTGGCCTCGTTGTTCTCCGGTTTGTCCCCACTGTCCCCCGCTGTCTCCCTCGCTGTGTACCTCTGTGTCCCGCTCTGTCCTCGCTTTGTCCCCGCTATGTCCCGCTGTGTCCCTGCTGTGTCCGTGCTGTGTTCCACTCTCTACCGCTGTGTGCAGCTCTGTGTCCTCCGATGTGTCCCCCGCTGTGTCCCGCTGTGGCCCGATGTGTCCCGCTTTGTCCCCCGCTGTGTCCCCGCTGTGTCCCGCTGTGTCCCGCTGTGTCACCCGCTGTGTCTCGCTGTGTCCCCTGCTGTGTCCCACGCTGTGTCCCGCTGTGTCCCGCTCTGTTCCTCTGTGTCCCGCA
>NW_012286243.1:0-17510 GCF_000151885.1 Dipodomys ordii
TCCCCGCTGTCCAACGCTATGTACCCTGCTGTGTCCCCCCGCTGTGTCCCGCTGTATCATGCTCTGTCATCCGCTGTGTTCCCCTCTGTGTCCTGCTGTGTCCGGCTGTGTCCCGCTGTGTACTCGCTGTGTCCCCGCTGTGTCCTGCTGTGTCCTCGCTGTGTCCTGCTGTGTCCCCTGCTGTGTCCCCGCTGTGTAACACTGTGTCCCTCTTTGTGTCCCGCTGTGTCCCCCGCTGTGTCCCTGCTGTGTCCCTTTGTGTCCCGCTGTGTACCGCTGTGTAACACGCAGTGTCCTTCTGTGTCGCCCGATGTGTCCCGCTGTGTCCCGCTGTGTCCCCACTGTGTCTCGCTATATCCCCGCTGTGTCCCCTGCTGTGTCCGGCTGTGTCCCAGGCTGTGTCTTCCTCTGTGTCCTGCTCTTTCACGCTGTGTCCCGCTGTGTCCTTGCTATGTCCCCATTTGTGTCCCGCTGTGTCCTCGCTGGGTCCCCCGCTGGGTCGCGCTGGGTCCCCACGTGTCACGCTGTGTCCTCGCTGTGTATCCCTCTGTGTCCCGCTGTGTCCTTGCTGTGTCCCCCACTGTGTCCCCACTGTGACCCGATGTATCCCTGCTGTGTCCCACGCTGTGTCCCGCTGTGTCCCGACTGTGTCCCCCGCTGTGTCCCGCTCTTTCCCGCTGTGTCCCGCTCTGTCCTTGCTGTGTCTCCATTTGTGTCCCGCTGTGTCCTCTCTGTGTCCCCCGCTGTGTCCCGCTGTGTCCCCATGTGTCACGCTGTGTCCTCTCTGTGTAACCTTCTGTGTCCCTCTGTGTCCTCGCTGTGTCCCACACTGTGTCCCCGCTGTGACCCGCTGTGACCCGCTGTGTTCCTTCTGTGTCCCTGCTGTGTCCCGCTGTGTCCCGCTGTGTCCCCGATGTCCCCTGCTGTGTCCCGTTGTGTCCCCGCTGTCTGCATGTGTGTCCCCGCTGTTCCCCACTGTGTCCCCCGCTGTGTCCCGCTGTGTCCTTGCTGTGTCCCCAGCTGTGTCCCGCTGTGTCCCCAGCTGTGTCCCCCACTGTGTCACGCTGTGCCCCGCTGTGTCCCGCTGTGTCCCGCTGTGTCCCCGCTGTCCACCTGTGTGTCACCGCTGTCCCCCTCTATGTCCTCCGCTGTGTCCCGCTGTGTCCTCTCTGTGTCTCACTGTGTCCCCGCTTTGTCTCCGCTGTGTCCCGCTGTGTCCCTGGTGTGTCCTCTCTGTGTAACTGCTGAGTCCCTCTGTGTCCCCGCTGTGTCCCACTGTGTCCCCCGCTGGGTCCCCGCTGTGTCCCCGCTGTGTCCCGCTGTGTCCCCGCTGTGTCCAGCTGTGTCCCGCTGTGTCCCCGCTGTGTCCCGATGTGTACCGCTGTGTCTGCCTCTGTGTCCCCCGCTGTGTCCTGCAGTGTCCTCGCTGTGTCCCCTGCTGCTTCCCGCTATTTCCCCCGCTGTGTCACACGCCGTGTCCTTTGATGTGTCCCTAGCTGAGTCCCACTGTGTCCTCCGCTGTTTACCGCTGTGTCCCCCACTGTGTCCCCCGCTTTGTCCCAGCTGTGTCCCCACTCTGTCCCGCTGTGTCCCGCTGTGTCCCTCTGTTTCGCCCCCTGGGTCCCCCTGTGTCCCCGCTGTTTCCCACTGTGACCCCCGCGCTGTCCTGCTGTGTCCCCGTTGTCCACCGGTGTGTCCCCTCTGTCCCCCGCTGTGTCTTGCTGTGTCCCGCTGTGTCCCGCTGTGTCGCCGCTTTGTCACTGCTGTGTCTCGCTGTGTCCCGCTTTGTCCACGCTGTGTCCCGCTCTGTCCCAGGCTGTGTCCCGCTGTGTCCCCGCTGTGTCCACGGTGTGTCCCGCTGTGTCCCCGCTGTTTCCCCTCTGTGTCCCCCGCTGGGTCCCTGCTGTGTCTCACTCTGTCCCTACTGTGTCCCGCTTTGTCCCGCTGTGTCCTCCGCTGTGTCCCGCTGTGTCCCCCGCTGTGTCCGGTTGTGTTTCCCGCTGTGTCCCGCTGTGTCCTGCTGTGTACCCCCTGTGTCCCGCTGTGTCCCGCTGTGTCCCCTGCTGTGTCCCCGCTGTGTCCCGCTGTGTCCCGTTTTGTCCCGCTGTGTCCCGCTGTGTCCCCTGCTGTGTCCCCGCTGTGTCCTGCTGTGTCCCGTTTTGTCCCGCTGTGTCCTGCTGTGTCCCTGCTTTGTCCCCGCTTTGTCCCCGCTGTGTCCCACTGTGTCCCGCTGTGTCCCCCGCTGTGTCCCGCTGTGTCCCCTGCTGTGTCCACGCTGTGTCCCGCTGTGTCCCCTTGTGTCCTTGCTGTGTCCCCGCTTTGTCCTGCTGTGTCCCTCTTTGTCCCCGCTGTCCCCCGCTGTGTCCCCTACTGTGTCCCCCGCTGTGTCCTGCTGTGTCCCGCTGTGTCCTCCGCTGTGTTCCCCTCTGTGTCCTGCTGTGTCCGACTGTGTCCCGCTGTGTACTCGCTGTGTCCCCGCTGGGTCCCGTTGTGTCCTCGATGTGTCCCAGCTGTGTCCCGCTGTGTCCCCGTTGCTCCCCGGTTTGTCCCGACTGTGTCCCGCTGTGTCCCTCGCTGTGTACCTCTGTGTCCCGCTCTGTCCTCGCTTTGTCCCCGCGATGTCCCGCTGTGTCCCCGCTGTGTCCGTGCTCTGTTCCACTCTCTCCCGCTGTGTGCGGCTCTGTGTCCCCTGCTGTGTCCCCCGCTTTGTCCCACTGTATCCCAATGTGTCCCGCTTTGTCCCCCGCTCTGTCCCGCTGTGACCTCGCTGTTTTCCAGCTGTGTCCCGCTGTGTCCCCGTTGCTCCCCGGTTTGGCCCCACAGTCCCCCGCTGTGTCCCTCGCTGTGTACCTCTGTGTCCCGCTCTGACCTCGCTTTGTCCCCGCGATGTCCCGCTGTGTCCCCGCTGTGTTCCTGCTGTGTTCCACTCTCTCCCGCTGTGTGCGGCTCTGTGTCCCCTGCTTTGTTCCCTGCTTTGTCTCCCGCTGTGTCCCGCTGTATCTCGGTGTGTCCCGCTTTGTCCTACGCTGTGTCCCGCTTTTTCCCACTGTGCCCCTGCTGTGTCCCCGCTGTGTCCTGCTGTGTACCCCGCTGTGTCCCACTGTGTCCCGCTGTGTGTCCCCTTTGTTCCCCTCTGTGTCCTGCTGTGTCCCCTGCTGTGTCCCCACTGTGTAACACTGTGTCCCCCTTTGTGTCCAACTGTGTCCCCCGCTGTGTCCCTGCTGTGTCCCTTTGTGTCCCGCTGTGTCCCGCTGTGTACCCCGCAGTGTCCTGCTGTGTCGCCCGATGTGTCCCGCTCTGTCCCCACTGTGTAACGCTGTATCCCCACTGTGTCCCCTGCTGTGTCCGGGTGTGTCCCAGGCTGTGTCTTCTGCTGTGTCCTGCTCTTTCACGCTGTGTCCCGCTGTGTCCTTGCTATGTCCCCATTTGTGTCCCGCTGTGTCCTCGCTGGGTCCCCCTCTGGGTCCCGCTGTGTCCCCATGTGTCACGCTCTGTCCTCGCTGTGTATCCCTCTGTGTCCCGCTCTGTCCTTGCTGTGTCCCCCACTGTGTCCCCGCTGTGACCCGATGTATCCCTTCTGTGTCCCACGCTGTGTCCCGCTGTGTCCCGGCTGTGTCCCCCGCTGTGTCCCGCTCTTTCCCACTGTGTCCCGCTGTGTCCTTGCTGTGTCTCCATTTGTGTCCCGCTGTGTCCTCTCTGTGTCCCCCGCTGTGTCCCGCTGTGTCCCCATGTGTCACGCTGTGTCCTCTCTGTGTATCCTTCTGTGTCACTCTGTGTCCTCGCTGTGTCCCACACTGTGTCCCCGCTGTGACCCGCTGTGTTCCTTCTGTGTCCCTGCTGTGTCCCGCTGTGTCCCGCTGTGTCCCGCTGTGTCCCCGATGTCCCTTGCTGTGTCCCGTTGTGTCCCCGCTGTCTGCATGTGTGTCCCCGCTGTTCCCCGCTGTGTCCCCCACTGTGTCCCCCTGTGTCCCCAGCTGTGTCCCGCTGTGTCTCCTGCTGTGTCCCCCATTGTTTCACGCTGTGCCCCGCTGTGTCCTGCTGTGTCCCGCTGTGTCCCTGCTGTCTGCCTGTGTCTCACCGCTGTCCCCCGCTGTGTCCTCCGCTGTGTCCCGCTGTGTCCTCTCTGTGTCTCACTGTGTCCCCGCTTGTCTCCGCTGTGTCCTGCTGTGTCCCTGGTGTGTCCTTGCTGTGTAACTGCTGAGTCCCTCTGTGTCCCCACTGTGTCCCACTGTGTCCCCCGCTGGGTCCTCGCTGTGTCCCCGCTGTGTCCCGCTGTGTCCCGCTGTGTCCCCGCTGTGTCCCGATGTGTACCGCTGTGTCTGCCTCTGTGTCCCCCGCTGTGTCCTGCAGTGTCCTCGCTGTGTCCCCCGCTGTTTCCCTCTATTTCCCCCTCTGTGTCACACGCTGTGTCCTTTGATGTGTCCCTAGCTGAGTCCCGCTGTGTCCTCTGCTGTTTACCACTGTGTCCCCCACTGTGTTCCACGCTTTGTCCCTGCTGTGTCCCCACTCTGTCCCGCTGTGTCCCGCTGTGTCCCTCTGTGTCGCCCCCTGTGTCCCCCTGTGTCCCCGCTGTTTCCCAGTGTGACCCCCGCGCTGTCCTGCTGTGTCCCCGTTGTCCAACGGTGTGTCCCCTCTGTCCCCCGCTGTGTCCCGCTGTGTCCCGCTGTGTCCCGCTGTGTCGCCGCTTTGTCACTGCTGTGTCTCGCTCTGTCCCGCTTTGTCCACGCTGTGTCCCGCTCTGTCCCAGGCTGTGTCCCGCTGTGTCGCCCTCTGTGTTCCGCTGTGTCGCTGCTGTGTCCCGCTGTGTCCCCGCTGTGTCCACGGTGTGTCCCGCTGTGTCCCCGCTGTGTCCCCGCTGTGTCCCCCGCTGTGTCCCCGCTGTGTCCCACTCTGTCCCTACTGTGTCCCGCTTTGTCCCGCTGTGTCCTCCGCTGTGTCCCGCTGTGTCCCCCGCTGTGTCCGGTTGTGTTTCCCGCTGTGTCCCGCGGTGTCCTGCTGTGTACCCCCTGTGTCCCGCTGTGTACCGAAGTGTCTCCGCTGTGTCCCCGCTGTGTCTCCATGCTCTCCCCCGCTGTGTCCCCACTGTGTTCCGCTGTGTCCCCGCTGTGTCCCCGCTGTGTCTCCCTGCTGTCCCCCGCTGTGTCCCCTCTGTGTCCCACTGTGTCCTTGCTTTGTCCCCGCTGTTTCCCGCTGTGTCCTTCTGTGTCCTGCTGTGTCTCCGCTGTCCCCCGCTGTGTCCCCTGCTGTGTCCACGCTGTGTCCCGCTGTGTCCCCTTGTGTCCTTGCTGTGTCCCCGCTTTGTCCTGCTGTGTCCCTCTTTGTCCCCGCTGTCCCCCGCTGTGTCCCCTACTGTGTCCCCCGCTGTGTCCTGCTGTGTCCCGCTGTGTCCTCCGCTGTGTTCCCCTCTGTGTCCTGCTGTGTCCGGCTGTGTCCCGCTGTGTACTCGCTGTGTCCCCGCTGTGTCCCGCTGTGTCCTCGATGTGTCCCAGCTGTGTCCCGCTGTGTCCCCGTTGCTCCCCGGTTTGTCCCGACTGTGCCCCGCTGTGTCCCTCGCTGTGTACCTCTGTGTCCCGCTCTGTCCTCGCTTTGTCCCCGCGATGTCCCGCTGTGTCCCCGCTGTGTCCGTGCCCTGTTCCACTCTCTCCCGCTGTGTGCAGCTCTGTGTCCCCTGCTGTGTCCCCCGCTTTGTCCCACTGTATCCCGGTGTGTCCCGCTTTGTCCCGCGCTGTGTCCCGCTGTTTCCCACTGTGCCCCTGCTGTGTCCCCGCTGTGTCCCGCTGTGTACCACGCTGTGTCCCACTGTGTCCCGCTGTGTGCCCCCTTTGTTCCCGTCTGTGTCCTGCTGTGTCCCCTGCTGTGTCCCCGCTGTGTCCCGCTGTGTCCCCCTGTGTCCTGCTGTGTCCCCTGCTGTGTCCCCCGATGTGTCCCGCTGTGTCCCGCTGTGTCCTTTTGTGTCCCTGCTGTGTCCCGCTGTGTCCCGCTTTGTCCTCGTTGTGTCCCGTGCTATATCCCGCTGTGTTCCCCGCTCTGTCCCGCTGTGTCTGCTGTGTCCCTGCTGTATCCCGGATGTTTCCCACTGTGTACCCCGCTGTGTCCCGCTGTGTCCCGCTGTGTCCTCCGCTGTGTTCACCTGTGTGTCCTGCTGTGTCCGGCTGTGTCCCGCTGTGTACTCGCTGTGTCCCCTCTGTGTCCTGCTGTGTCCTCGCTGTGTCCCCGTTGTTCCCTGGTTTGTCCCCACTGTCCCCCGCTGTGTCCCTCGCTGTGTACCTCTGTGTCCCGCTCTGTCCTCGCTTTGTCCCCGCGATGTCCCGCTGTGTACCCGCTGTGTCCCTGCTGTGTTCCACTCTCTCCCGCTGTGTGCGGCTCTGTGTCCCATGCTGTGTCCCCCGCTGTGTCCCGCTGTTTCACACTGTGCCCTGGCTGTGTCCCCGCTGTGTCCCGCTGTGTACCCCGCTGTGTCCCACTGTGTCCCGATGTGTGCCCCCTTTGTTCCCCTCTGTGTCCTGCTGTGTCCCCTGCTGTGTCCCCGCTTTGTAACACTGTGTCCCCCTTTGTGTCCCGCTGTGTCCCCCGCTGTGTCCCTGCTGTGTCCCTTTGTGTCCCACTGTGTCCCGCTGTGTTTCCCTCTGTGTCCTGCTGTGTCCTGCTGTGTCCCGCTGTGTCCCCACTGTGTCCCACTGTATCCCCGCTGTGTCCCCTGCTGTGTACCGCTGTGTCCCTGGCTGTGTCCCCTGCTGTGTCCCGCTCTTTCACGCTGTGTCCCGCTGTGTCCTTGCTGTGTCCCCATTTGGGTCTCGCTGTGTCCTCCCTGGGTCCCCCGCTTGGTCCCGCTGTGTCCCCATGTGTCCCGCTGTGTCCTCGCTGTGTTTCCCTCTGTGTCCCGCTGTGTCCTTGCTCTGTCCCCCACTGTGTCCCCGCTGTGAACCGATGAGTCCTTGCTGTGTCTCCATTTGTCCCGCTGTGTCCTCTCTGTGTCCCCCGCTGTGTCCCGCTGTGTCCCCATGTGTCACGCTGTGTCCTCTCTGTGTATCCCTCTGTGTCCCGCTGTGTCCTCGCTGTGTCCCACACTGTGACCCCGCTGTGTCCCGCTGTGTCCCGCTGTGTCCCCGATGTCCGCCGCTATGTCCCGTTGTGTCCCCGCTGTCTGGATGTGTGTCCCCGCTGTCCCCCGCTGTGTCCCCCGCTGTGTCACTCTGTGTCCTCGGTGTGTCCCCAGGTGTGTCCCGCTGTGTCCCCCGCTGTGTCCCCCACTGTGACCCTCGCTGTGTCCCGCTGTGTCCCCGCTGTCCGCCGGTGTGTCACCGCTGTCCCCCGCTGTGTCCTCCGCTGTGTCCCGCTGCGTCCTCGCTGTGTCTCAATGTGTCCCCGCTTTGTGTCTGCTGTGTCCCTGGTGTGTCCTCACTGTGTAACCTATGAGTCCCTCTTTGTCCCCGCTGTGTCCCACTGTGTCCCCGGCTGTGTCCCCGCTGTGTCCCCGCTGTGTCCCCGCTGTGTCCTGCTGTGTCCCCGCTGTGTCCCACTGTGTCCCCCGCTGTGTCCGGTTGTGTTTCCCGCTGTGTCCCGCTGTGTCCTGCTGTATACCCCCTGTGTCCCGCTGTGTCCCGCTGTGTCCCCGCTGTGTCTCCCTGCTGTCCCCCGCTGTGTCCCCACTGTGTTCCGCTGTGTCCCCGCTGTGTCCCCGCTGGGTCCCGCTGTGTCCCCCGCTGTGTCCCGCTGAGTGCCCCCTTTGTTCCCCTCTGTGTCCTGCTGTGTCTCGCTGTGTCCCCGCTGTGTCCCCGGTGTGTCCCGCTGTGTCCCCGCTTTGTCCCCGCTGTGTCCCACTCTGTCCCCACTGTGTCCCGCTTTGTCCCGCTGTGTCCCCCGCTGTGTCCCGCTGTGTGCCCCGTTTGTTCCCCTCTGTGTCCTGCTGTGTTCCCAACTGTGTCCCACTGTGTCCAGCTGTGTCCCCGCTGTGTAACGCTGGATCCCTCTTTGTGTCCCGCTGTGTCCCCCATTGTGTCCTGCTGTGTCCCCCACTGTGTACCCCGCAGTGTCTTGCTGTGTCGCCCGATGTGTCCCGCTGTGTCCTCGCTGTGTCCCCACTGTGTCCTGCTGTGTCCCCGCTGTGTCCCCTGCTGTGTCCAAATGTGTCCCCGGCTGTGTCCCCCGCTGTGTCCCGCTCTTTCATGCTGTGTCCTGCTGTGTCCTTCCTGTGTCCCCATTTGTGTCCCGCTGTGTCCTCGCTGGGTCCCCCGCTGGGTCCTCGCTGTGTATCCCTCTGTGTCCCGCTCTGTCCTTGCTGTGTCCCCCACTGTGTCCCCGCTGTGACCCTATGTATCCCTGCTGTGTCCCACGCTGTGTCCCGCTGTGTCCCGCTGTGTCCCCCGCTGTGTCCTGCTCTTTCCCGCTGTGTCCCGCTGTGTCCTTGCTGTGTCTCCATTTGTGTCCCGCTGTGTCCTCTCTGTGTCCCCCGCTGTGTCCCGCTGTGTCCCCATGTGTCACGCTGTGTCCTCTCTGTGGATCCTTCTATGCCACGCTGTGTCCTCGCTGTGTCCCACACTGTGTCCCCGCTGTAACCCGCTATGTTCCTTCTGTGTCCCTGCTGTGTCCCGCTGTGTCCCGCTGTGTCCCGCTGTGTCCCCAATGTCCCCTGCTGTGTCCCATTGTGTCCCCGCTGTCTGCATGTGTGTCCCTGCTGTTCCCCGCTGTGTCCCGCTGTGTTCCCCGCTGTGTTCCCCGCTGTGTCCCGCTATGTCCTCGCTGTGTCCCCGCTGAGTCCCGATCTGTCCCGCTGTGTCCCGCTGTGTCCGCCTCTTTGTCCGCCTCTGTGTCCCCCGCTGTATCCTGCTGTGTCCCCGCTGTGTCCCTCTTTGTACCTGGTGTGTCCTCGCTGTGTAACTGCTATGACCCTCTGTGTCCCCGCTGTGTCCCACTGTGTCCTGCAGTGTCCCCGTATGTCCCCTCTGTGTCCTCGCTGTATCCCCTGCTGTGTCCCACTGTGTCCCCTGCTGTGTCCCCACTGTGTCCCCGCTGTGACTTAGCTGTGTCCCGCTGTGTCCCCGTTGTTCCCCGGTTTGTCCCCACTGTCTCCCGCTGTGTCCCTCGCTGTGTACCTCTGTGTCCCACTCTGTCCTCGCTTTGTCCCCGCTATGTCCTGCTGTGTCCCTGCTTTGTCCGTGCTGTGTTCCACTCTCTCCCGCTGTGTGCGGCTCTGTGTCCTCCGCTGTGTCCCCCGCTGTGTCCCGGTGTGTCCCGCTTTGTCCCCCGCTGTGTTCCGCTGTTTCATACTGTGCCCCTGCTGTGTCCCTGCTGTGTCCCGCTGTGTACCCCGCTGTGTCCCACTGTGTCCCCCGCTGTGTCCCTGCTGTGTCCCTTTGTGTCCCGCTGTGTACCCTTCAGTGTCCTGCTGTGTCCCGCAGCGTCCCCGGCTGTGTCCCCTGCTGTGTCCCTCTGTGTCCCGCTTTGTCCTCGTTGTGTCCCCTGCTATATCCCGCTGTGTTCCCCGCTCTGTCCCGGTATGTCCCCGCTGTGTCCCGCTGTGTCCCCCGCTATATCCTGCTCTGTCCCCCGCTGTGTTCCACTGTGTCCCTGCTGTATCCCCGATGTGTCCCACTGTGCACCCCGCTGTGTCCCGCTGTGTCCCTCTGTGTCCGTGCTTTGTCCCCCGCTTTGTCCCCGCTGTGTCCCGCTGTGTCCCCCTCTGTGTCCCACTGTGTCCCCTGCTGTGTCCACGCTGTGTCCCGCTGTGTCCCCTTGTGTCCTTGCTGTGTCCCCGCTTTGTCCTGCTGTGTCCCTCTTTGTCCCCGCTGTCCCCCGCTGTGTCCCCTACTGTGTCCCCGCTGTGTCCTGCTGTGTCCAGCTGTGTCCTCCGCTGTGTTCCCCTCTATGTCCTGCTGTGTCCGGCTGTGTCCCGCTGTGTACTCGCTGTGTCCCCGCTGTGTCCCACTGTGTCCTCGATGTGTCCCAGCTATGTCCCGCTGTGTCCCCGTTGCTCCCCGGTTTGTCCCGACTGTGCCCCGCTGTGTCCCTCGCTGTGTACCTCTGTGTCCCGCTCTGTCCTCGCTTTGTCCCCGCGATGTCCCGCTGTGTCCCCGCTGTGTCCGTGCTCTGTTCCACTCTCTCCCGCTGTGTGCGGCTCTGTGTCCCCTGCTGTGTCCCCCGCTTTGTCCCACTGTATCCCGGTGTGTCCCGCTTTGTCCCCCGCTGTGTCCCGCTGTTTCCCACTGTGCCCCTGCTGTGTCCCCGCTGTGTCCCGCTGTGTACCACGCTGTGTCCCACTGTGTCCCGCTGTGTGCCCCCTTTGTTCCCGTCTGTGTCCTGCTGTGTCCCCTGCTGTGTCCCCGCTGTGTCCCGCTGTGTCACCCTGTGTCCTGCTGTGTCCCCTGCTGTGTCCCCCGATGTGTCCCGCTGTGTCCCGCTGTGTCCTTTTGTGTCCCTGCTGTGTCCCGCTGTGTCCCGCTTTGTCCTCGTTGTGTCCCCTGCTATATCCCGCTGTGTTCCCCACTCTGTCCCGCTGTGTCCTGCTGTGTCCCCGTTGTCCACCGGTGTGTCCCCTCTGTCCCCCGCTGTGTCCCGCTGTGTCCCGCTCTGTCCCGCTGTGTCGCCGCTTTGTCACTGCTGTGTCTCGCTCTGTCCCACTTTGTCCACGCTGTGTCCCGCTCTGTCCCAGGCTGTGTCCCGCTGTGTCCCCCGCTGTGTTCCGCTGTGTCGCTGCTGTGTCCCGCTGTGTCCCCGCTGTGTCCACGGTGTGTCCCGCTGTGTCCCCGCTGTGTCCTTTCTGTGTCCCCCGCTGTGTCCCCGCTGTGTCCCACTCTGTCCCTACTGTGTCCCGCTTTGTCCCGCTGTGTCCCGCTGTGTCCCCTGCTGTGTCCCCGCTGTGTCCTGCTGTGTCCCGTTTTGTCCCGCTGTGTCCCGCTGTGTCCCTGCTTTGTCCCCCGCTTTGTCCCCGCTGTGTCCCGCTGTGTCCCGCTGTGTCCCCCGCTGTGTCCTGCTGTGTCCCCTGCTGTGTCCACGCTGTGTCCCGCTGTGTCCCCTTGTGTCCTTGCTGTGTCCCCGCTTTTTCCTGCTATGTCCTTCTTTGTCCCCGCTGTCCCCCGCTGTGTCCCCTACTGTGTCCCCGGCTGTGTCCTGCTGTGTCCCGCTGTGTCCTCCGCTGTGTTCCCCTCTGTGTCCTGCTGTGTCCGGCTGTGTCCCGCTGTGTACACGCTGTATCCCCGCTGTGTCCCGCTGTGTCCTCGATGTGTCCCAGCTGTGTCCTGCTGTGTCCCCGTTGCTCCCCGGTTTGTCCCGACTGTGCCCCGCTGTGTCCCCCGCTGTATTCCGCTGTGTCGCTGCTGTGTCCCGCTGTGTCCCCGCTGTGTCCACGGTGTGTCCTGCTGTGTCCCCGCTGTGTCCCCTCTGTGTCCCCCGCTGTGTCCCCGCTGTGTCCCACTCTGTCCCTACTGTGTCCCGCTTTGTCCCGCTGTGTCCTCCACTGTGTCCCGCTGTGTCCCCCGCTGTGTCCCGCTGTGTCCCCCGCTGTGTCCGGTTGTGTTTCCCGCTTTGTCCTGCTGTGTCCTGCTGTGTACCCCCTGTGTCCCGCTGTGTACCGAAGTGTCCCCGCTGTGTCCCCGCTGTGTCTCCCTGCTGTCCCCCGCTGTGTCCCCTCTGTGTCCCACTGTGTCCTTGCTTTGTCCCCGCTGTTTCCCGCTGTGTCCTGCTGTGTCCTGCTGTGTCCCCGCTGTCCCCCGCTGTGTCCCCTGCTGTGTCCCCGCTGTGTCCCGCTGTGTCCCGTTTTGTCCCGCTGTGTCCCGCTGTGTCCCCTGCTGTGTCCCCGCTGTGTCCTGCTGTGTCCCGTTTTGTCCCGCTGTGTCCCGCTGTGTCCCTGCTTTGTCCCCCGCTTTGTCCCCGCTGTGTCCCGCTGTGTCCCGCTGTGTCCCCCGCTGTGTCCAGCTGTGTCCCCTGCTGTGTCAACGCTGTGTCCCGCTGTGTCCCCTTGTGTCCTTGCTGTGTCCCCGCTTTGTCCTGCTGTGTCCCTCTTTGTCCCCGCTGTCCCCCGCTGTGTCCCCTACTGTGTCCCCCGCTGTGTCCTGCTGTGTCCCGCTGTGTCCTCCGCTGTGTTCCCCTCTGTGTCCTGCTGTGTCCGGCTGTGTCCCGCTGTGTACTCGCTGTGTCCCCGCTGTGTCCCGCTGTGTCCTCGATGTGTCCCAGCTGTGTCCCGCTGTGTCCCCGTTGCTCCCCGGTTTGTCCCGACTGTGTCCCGCTGTGTCCCTCGCTGTGTACCTCTGTGTCCCGCTCTGTCCTCGCTTTGTCCCCGCGATGTCCCGCTGTGTCCCCGCTGTGTCCGTGCTCTGTTCCACTCTCTCCCGCTGTGTGCGGCTCTGTGTCCCCTGCTGTGTCCCCCGCTTTGTCCCACTGTATCCCGGTGTGTCCCGCTTTGTCCCCCGCTGTGTCCCGCTGTGACCTCGCTGTGTTCCAGCTGTGTCCCGCTGTGTCCCCGTTGTTTCCCGGTTTGGCCCCACTGTCCCCCGCTGTGTCCCTCGCTGTGTACCTCTGTGTCCCGCTCTGACCTCGCTTTGTCCCCGCGATGTCCCGCTGTGTCCCAGCTGTATTCCTGCTGTGTTACACTCTCTCCCGCTGTGTGCGGCTCTGTGTCCCCTGCTTTGTCCCCTGCTTTGTCCCCCGCTGTGTCCCGCTGTATCTCGGTGTGTCCCGCTTTGTCCCCCGCTGTGTCCCGCTTTTTCCCGCTGTGCCCCTGCTGTGTCACCGCTGTGTCCTGCTGTGTACCCCGCTGTGTCCCACTGTGTCCCGCTGTGTGCCCCCTTTGTTCCCCTCTGTGTCCTGCTGTGTCCCCTGCTGTGTACCCGCTGTGTAATACTGTGTCCCCCTTTGTGTCCCACTGTGTCCCCCGCTGTGTCCCTGCTGTGTCCCTTTGTGTCCCGCTGTGTCCCGCTGTGTACCCCGCAGTGTCCTGCTGTGTCGCCCGATGTGTCCCGCTGTGTCCCGCTGTGTCCCCACTGTGTCCCGCTGTATCCCCGCTGTGTCCCCTGCTGTGTCCGGCTGTGTGCCAGGCTGTGTCTTCCGCTTTGTCCTGCTCTTTCACGTTGTGTCCCTCTGTGTCCTTGCTATGTCCCCATTTGTGTCCCGCTGTGTCCTCGCTGGGTCCCCCACTGTGTCCCCGCTGTGACCCGATGTATCCCTGCTGTGTCCCACGCTGTGTCCCGCTGTGTCCCGCTGTGTCCTTGCTGTGTCTCCATTTGTGTCCCGCTGTGTCCTCTCTGTGTCCCCCGCTGTGTCCCGCTGTGTCCCCATGTGTCACGCTGTGTCCTTTCTGTGTAACCTTCTGTATCACTCTGTGTCCTCGTTGTGTCCCACTCTGTGTTCCCGCTGTGACCCGCTGTGTTCCTTCTGTGTCCCTGCTGTGTCCCGCTGTGTCCCGCTGTGCCCCGCTGTGTCCCGCTTTGTCCTCTCTGTGTCTCACTGTGTCCCGGCTTTGTCTCCGCTGTGTCCCGCTGTGTCCCTGGTGTGTCCTCGCTGTGTAACTGCTGAGTCCCTCTGTGTCCCCGCTGTGTCCCACTGTGTCCCCCGCTGTGTCCCCGCTGTGTCCCCGCTGTGTCCCGCTGTGTCCTCGCTGTGTCCCGCTGTGTCCCGCTGTGTCCCCGCTGTGTCCCGATGTGTACCGCTGTGTCTGCCGCTGTGTCCCCCGCTGTTTCCCGCTGTTTCCCCCGCTGTGTCACCCGCTGTGTCCTTTGATGTGTCCCTAGATGAGTCCCGCTGGGTCCCCCGCTGTTTACCGCTGTGTCCCCCACTGTGTCCCCCGCTTTGTCCCTGCTGTGTCCCCACTCTGTCCCTCTGTGTCCCGCTGTGTCCCTCTGTGTCGCCCCCTGTGTCCCCCTGTGTCCCCGCTGTTTCCCACTGTGACCCCCGCGCTGCCCTGCTGTGTCCCCGTTGTCCACCGGTGTGTCCCCTCTGTCCCCTGCTGTGTCCCGCTGTGTCCTGCTGTGTCGCCGCTTTGTCACTGCTGTGTCTCGCTGTGTCCCGCTTTGTCCACGCTGTGTCCCGCTCTGTCCCAGGCTGTGTCCCGCTGTGTCCCCCACTGTGTTCCGCTGTGTCGCTGCTGTGTCCCGCTGTGTCCCCGCTGTGTCCCCGGTGTGTCCCGCTGTGTCCCCGCTGTGTCCCCTCTGTGTCCCCCGCTGTGTCCCCGCTGTGTCCCACTCTGTCCCTACTGTGTCCCGCTTTGTCCCGCTGTGTCCTCCGCTGTGTCCCGCTGTGTCCCCCGCTGTGTCCGGTTGTGTTTCCCGCTGTGTCCCGCTGTGTCCTGCTGTGTACCCCTGTGTCCCGCTGTGTACCGAAGTGTCCCCGCTGTGTCCCCGCTGTGTCTCCCTGCTCTCCCCCGCTGTGTCCCCACTGTGTTCCGCTGTGTCCCTGCTGTGTCCCCGCTGTCTCCCTGCTGTCCCCCGCTGTGTCCCCTCTGTGTCCCACTGTGTCCTTGCTTTGTCCCCGCTGTTTCCCGCTGTGTCCTGCTGTGTCCTGCTGTGTCCCCGCTGTCCCCCGCTGTGTCCCCTGCTGTGTCCCCGCTGTGTCCCACTGTGCCCGTTTTGTCCCGCTGTGTCCCGCTGTGTCCCCTGCTGTGTCCCCGCTGTGTCCTGCTGTGTCCCGTTTTGTCCCGCTGTGTCCCGCTGTGTACCTGCTTTGTCCCCCGCTTTGTCCCCGCTGTGTACCTCTGTGTCCCGCTCTGTCCTCGCTTTGTCCCCGCGATGTCCCGCTGTGTCCCCGCTGTGTCCGTGCTCTGTTCCACTCTCTCCCGCTGTGTGCGGCTCTGTGTCCCCTGCTGTGTCCCCCGCTTTGTCCCACTGTATCCCGGTGTGTCCCGCTTTGTCCCCCGCTGTGTCCCGCTGTTTCCCACTGTGCCCCTGCTGTGTCCCCGCTGTGTCCCGCTGTGTACCACGCTGTGTCCCACTGTGTCCCGCTGTGTGCCCCCTTTGTTCCCGTCTGTGTCCTGCTGTGTCCCCTGCTGTGTCCCCGCTGTGTCCCGCTGTGTCCCCCTGTGTCCTGCTGTGTCCCCTGCTGTGTCCCCCGATGTGTCCCGCTGTGTCCCGCTGTGTCCTTTTGTGTCCCTGCTGTGTCCCGCTGTGTCCCGCTTTGTCCTCGTTGTGTCCCCTGCTATATCCCGCTGTGTTCCCCGCTCTGTCCCGCTGTGTCCTGCTGTGTCCCCGTTGTCCACCGGTGTGTCCCCTCTGTCCCCCGCTGTGTCCCGCTGTGTCCCGCTGTGTCCCGCTGTGTCGCCGCTTTGTCACTGCTGTGTCTCGCTCTGTCCCGCTTTGTCCACGCTGTGTCCCGCTCTGTCCCAGGCTGTGTCCCGCTGTGTCCCCCGCTGTGTTCCGCTGTGTCGCTGCTGTGTCCCGCTGTGTCCCCGCTGTGTCCACGGTGTGTCCCGCTGTGTCCCCGCTGTGTCCCCTCTGTGTCCCCCGCTGTGTCCCCGCTGTGTCCCACTCTGTCCCTACTGTGTCCCGCTTTGTCCCGCTGTGTCCTCCGCTGTGTCCCGCTGTGTCCCCCGCTGTGTCCGGTTGTGTTTCCCGCTGTGTCCCGCTGTGTCCTGCTGTGTACCCCTGTGTCCCGCTGTGTACCGAAGTGTCCCCGCTGTGTCCCCGCTGTGTCTCCCTGCTCTCCCCCGCTGTGTCCCCACTGTGTTCCGCTGTGTCCCTGCTGTGTCCCCGCTGTCTCCCTGCTGTCCCCCGCTGTGTCCCCTCTGTGTCCCACTGTGTCCTTGCTTTGTCCCCGCTGTTTCCCGCTGTGTCCTGCTGTGTCCTGCTGTGTCCCCGCTGTCCCCCGCTGTGTCCCCTGCTGTGTCCCCGCTGTGTCCCGCTGTGTCTCGTTTTGTCCCGCTGTGTCCCGCTGTGTCCCCTGCTGTGTCCCCGCTGTGCCCCGCTGTGTCCTGCTGTGTCCCCGCTGTCCCCCGCTGTGTCCCTGCTTTGTCCCCCGCTTTGTCCCCGCTGTGTCCTGCTGTGTCCCGCTGTGTCCCCCGCTGTGTCCCGCTGTGTCCCCTGCTGTGTCCACGCTGTGTTCCGCTGTGTTCCCTTCAGTCCTTGCTGTGTCCCCGCTTTGTCCTGCTGTGTCCCTCTTTGTCCCCGCTGTCCCCCGCTGTGTCCCCTGCTGTGTCCCCCGATGTGTCCCGCTGTGTCCTACTGTGTCCTCCGCTGTGTCCCGCTGTGTACTCGCTGTGTCCCCGCTGTGTCCCGCTGTGTCCTCGCTGTGTCCTGCTGTGTCCCCTGCTGTGGCCCCGCTGTGTAACACTGTGTCCCCCTTTGTGTCCCGCTGTGTACCCAGCTGTGTCCCTGCTGTGTCCCTTTGTGTCCCGCTGTGTCCTGCTGTGTACCCCGCAGTGTCCTGCTGTGTCGCCCGATGTGTCCCGCTCTGTCCCGCTGTGTGCACACTGTGTCCCGCTGCATCCCCGCTGTGTCCCCTGCTGTGTCCGGCTGTGTGCCAGGCTGTGTCTTCCGCTGTGTCCTGCTCTTTCACGCTGTGTCCTTGCTAGGTCCCCATTTGTGTCCCGCTGTGTCCTCGCTGGGTCCCCCGCTGGGTCCCGCTGTGTCCCCATGTGTCACGCTGTGTCCTCGCTGTGTATCCCTCTGTGTCCCGCTGTGTCCTTGCTGTGTCCCCCACTGTGTCCCCGCTGTGACCCGATGTATCCCTGCTGTGTCCCACGCTGTGTCCCGCTGTGTCCCGGCTGTGTCCCCCGCTGTGTCCCGCTCTTTCCCGCTGTGTCCCGCTGTGTCCTTGCTGTGTCTCCATTTGTGTCCCGCAGTGTCCTCTCTGTGTCCCCCGCTGTGTCCCGCTGTGTCCCCATGTGTCACGCTGTGTCCTCTCTGTGTATCCTTCTGTGTCACTCTGTGTCCTCGCTGTGTCCCACACTGTGTCCCCGCTGTGACCCGCTGTGTTCCTTCTGTGTCCCTGCTGTGTCCCGCTGTGTCCCGCTGTGTCCCGCTGTGTCCCGCTGTGTCCCCGATGTCCCCTGCTGTGTCCCGTTGTGTCCCCGCTGTCTGCATGTGTGTCCCCGCTGTTCCCCGCTGTGTCCCCCGCTGTGTCCCGCTGTGTCCTCGCTGTGTCCCCAGCTGTGTCCCGCTGTGTCCCCCGCTGTGTCCCCCACTGTGTCACGCTGTGCCCCGCTGTGTCCCGCTGTGTCCCCGCTGTCCGCCTGTGTGTCACCGCTGTCCCCCGCTGTGTCCTCCGCTGTGTCCCGCTGTGTCCTCTCTGTGTCTCACTGTGTCCCCGCTTTGGCACCGCTGTGTCCCGCTGTGTCCCTGGTGTGTCCTTGCTGTGTAACTGCTGAGTCCCTCTGTGTCCCCGCTGTGTCCCACTGTGTCCCCCGCTGGGTCCCCGCTGTGTCCCCGCTGTGTCCCGCTGTGTCCCCGCTGTGTCCCGCTGTGTCTCGCTGTGTCCCCGCTGTGTCCCGATGTGTACCGCTGTGTCTGCCTCTGTGTCCCCCGCTGTGTCCTGCAGTGTCCTCGCTGTGTCCCCCGCTGTTTCCCGCTATTCCCCCGCTGTGTCCCCCG
>NW_012286244.1:0-1900 GCF_000151885.1 Dipodomys ordii
TCCCGTCTGAGTCCCTCTGTGTTCCCCGCTGTGTCCCACTGTGTCCCCGCTGTGTCCTCCTGTGTCCCCGCTGTGTCCCGCTGTGTCCTGCTGTGTCCCCGCTGTGTCCCGCTTTGTCCTGCTGCGTCACCGTTGTGTCCCGGTTAGTACCGCTGTGTCTGCCTCTGTGTACCCCGCTGTGTCTGCTGTGTCTCCCGCTGTGTCCTCGCTGTGTCCTCGCTGTGTCCCCCGCTGTTTCCCGGTGTTTTCCCCTCTGTGTCACCCGCTGTGTCCTTTGATGTGTCCCCAGCTGAGTCCCGCTGTGTCCCCCGCTGTTTACTGCTGTGTCCCCCACTGTGTCCCCCGCTTTGTCCCCGCTGTGTCCCTGCTCTGTCCTGCTGTGTCCCGCTGTGTCCTTCTGTGTCGCCCCCTGTGTCCCCCTGTGTCTCCGCTGTGTCCCGCTATGTCCCCCGCTGTGTCCCGCTGTGTCCCCAGCTGTGTCCCCAGCTGTGTCCCGCTGTGTCCCGTTGTGTCCTTGCTGTGTCCCCGCTGTGTCCTGCTGTGTCCGTCTGTGTCCACGCTGTCCCCAGATGTGTCCCCTGCTGTGTCCCCCGCTGTGTCCCGCTGTGTCCCCGTTGTGTCTCCGCTGTGTCCCGCTGTGTCCCTGGTGTGCCCTCACTGTGTAACCGCTAAATCCCTCTGTGTCTCCGCAGTGTCCCACTGTGTCCCCCGCTGTTTCCCCGCTGTGTCCCCGCTGTGTCCTCCTTTGTCCCGCTGTGTCCTCGCTGTGTACTTCTGTATCCCGCTGTGTCCCCCACTATTTCCCCACTGTGACTTGCTGTGTCCATGCTGTGTACCCCGCTGTGTCCCGCTCTGTCCCGCTGTGTGCCCCGCTGTGTTCCCCTCTGTGTCCCACTGTGTCCTCTCTGTCTCCCCGCTGTGTCCCGCTGTGTCGCGCTGTGTCCCGCAGTTTTCTGCTGTGTCCGCCTCTCTGTCCCCCGCTGTGTCCCGCTGTGTCCCCGCTGTATCCCCGCTGTGTCCCGCTGTGTCTCGCTGTGTCCCTCTGTGTCGCCCCCTGTGTCCCCTTGTGTCCCCGCTGTTTCCCACTGTGACCCCCGCACTGTCCTGCTGTGTCCCCGTTGTCCACCGGTGTGTCCCCTCTGTCCCCCGCTGTGTCCCGCTGTGTCCCGCTGTGTCGCCGCTTTGTCACTGCTGTGTCTCGCTGTGTCCCGCTGTGTCCACGCTGTGTCCCGCTCTGTCCCAGGCTGTGTCCAGCTGTGTCACCCGCTGTGTTCCGCTGTGTCGCTGCTGTGTCCCACTGTGTCCCCGCTGTGTCCCCGGTGTGTCCCGCTGTGTCCCCGCTGTGTCCCCGCTGTGTCCCCTGCTGTGTCCCCGCTGTGTCCCACTCTGTCCCCGCTGTGTCCCGCTGTGTCCCCCGCTATTTCCCCGCTGTGTCCCACTCTGTCCCCACTGTGTCCCGCTTTGTCCCGCTGTGTCCCCCGCTGTGTCCCACTGTGTGCCCCCTTTGTTCCCCTCTGTGTCCTGCTGTGTCCCCTGCTGTGTCCCCCGCTGTGTCCCGCTGTGTCCCACTGTGTCCCCCCTGGGTCCCGCTGTGTCCCGCTGTGTCCCCGCTGTGTCCCCCACTGTGTCCCGCTGTGTCCCCTGCTGTGTCCCGCTGTGTCCTGCTGTGTCCCCGTTCTCCGCCGGTGTGTCACCGTTGTCCCCCGCTGTGTCCCCCGCTGTGTCCCCGCTGTGTCCCACTGTGTCCCCGCTGTCTAACGCTGGGTCCCCCTTTGTGTCCCGCTGTGTCCCCTGCTGTGTCCCCGCTGTGTCCCGCTGTGTCCCCCTGTGTCCTGCTGTGTCCCCTGCTGTGTCCCCCGCTGTGTCCCGCTGTGTCCCACAGTGGCCTTGCTGTGTCCTA
>NW_012286245.1:0-6047 GCF_000151885.1 Dipodomys ordii
TGTGTCCTTGCTTTGTCCCCGCTGTTTCCCGCTGTGTCCTGCTGTGTCCGGCTGTGTCCCCGCTGTTCCCCGCTGTGTCCCCTGCTGTGTCCCCGCTGTGTCCCGCTGTGTCCCGTTTTGTCCCGCTGTGTCCCGCTGTGTCCCCTGCTGTGTCCCCGCTGTGTCCTGCTGTGTCCCGTTTTGTCCCGCTGTGTCCCGCTGTGTCCCTGCTTTGTCCCCCACTTTGTCCCCGCTGTGTCCCGCTGTGTCCCGCTGTGTCCCCCTCTGTGTCCCGCTGTGTCCCCTGCTGTGTCCACGCTGTGTCCTGCTGTGTCCCCTTGTGTCCTTGCTGTGTCCCCGCTTTGTCCTGCTGTGTCCCTCTTTGTCCCCGCTGTCCCCCGCTGTGTCCCCTACTGTGTCCCCCGCTGTGTCCCGCTGTGTCCTCCGCTGTGTTCCCCTCTGTGTCCTGCTGTGTCCGGCTGTGTCCCGCTGTGTACTCGCTGTGTCCCCGCTGTGTCCCGCTGTGTCCTCGAGGTGTCCCAGCTATGTCCCGCTGTGTCCCCGTTGCTCCCCGGTTTGTCCCGACTGTGCCCCGCTGTGTCCCTCGCTGTGTACCTCTGTGTCCCACTCTGTCCTCGCTTTGTCCCCGCGATGTCCCGCTGTGTCCCCGCTGTGTCCGTGCTCTGTTCCACTCTCTCCCGCTGTGTGCGGCTCTGTGTCCCCTGCTGTGTCCCCCGCTTTGTCCCACTGTATCCCGGTGTGTCCCGCTTTGTCCCCCGCTGTGTCCCGCTGTTTCCCACTGTGCCCCTGCTCTGTCCCCGCTGTGTCCCGCTGTGTACCACGCTGTGTCCCACTGTGTCCCGCTGTGTGCCCCCTTTGTTCCCGTCTGTGTCCTGCTGTGTCCCCGCTGTGTCCCGCTGTGTCCCCCTGTGTCCTGCTGTGTCCCCTGCTGTGTCCCCCGATGTGTCCCGCTGTGTCCCGCTGTGTCCTTTTGTGTCCCTGCTGTGTCCCGCTGTGTCCCGCTTTGTCCTCGTTGTGTCCCCTGCTATATCCCGCTGTGTTCCCCGCTCTGTCCCGCTGTGTCCTGCTGTGTCCCTGCTGTATCCCGGATGTGTCCCACTGTGTACCCCGCTGTGTCCCGCTGTGTCCCGCTGTGTCCTCCGCTGTGTTCCCCTGTGTGTCCTGCTGTGTCCGGCTGTGTCCCGCTGTGTACTCGCTGTGTCCCCGCTGTGTCCTGCTGTGTCCTCGCTGTGTCCCGCTGTGTCCCTGTTGTTCCCTGGTTTGTCCCCACTGTCCCCCGCTGTGTCCCTCGCTGTGTACCTCTGTGTCCCTCTCTGTCCTCGCTTTGTCCCCGCGATGTCCCGCTGTGTCCCCGCTGTGTTCCACTCTCTCCCGTTGTGTGCGGCTCTGTGTCCCCTGCTGTGTCCCCCGCTGTGTTCCGCTGTTTCACACTGTGCCCTGGCTGTGTCCCCGCTGTGTCCCGCTGTGTACCCGGCTGTGTCCCACTGTGTCCCGATGTGTGCCCCCTTTGTTCCCCTCTGTGTCCTGCTGTGTCCCCTGCTGTGTCCCCGCTTTGTAACACTGTGTCCCCCTTTGTGTCCCGCTGTGTCCCCCGCTGTGTCCCTGTTGTGTCCCTTTGTGTCCCACTGTGTCCCGCTGTGTTATCCTCTGTGTCCTGCTGTGTCCTGCTGTGTCCCGCTGTGTCCCCACTGTGTCCCACTGTATCCCCGTTGTGTCCACTGCTGTGTACCGCTGTGTCCCCGGCTGTGTCCCCTGCTGTGTCCCGCTCTTTCACGCTGTGTCCTGCTGTGTCCTTGCTGTGTCCCCATTTGTGTCACGCTGTGTCCTCCCTGGGTCCCCTGCTTGGTCCCACTGTTTCCCCGTGTGTCCCGCTGTGTCCTCGCTGTGTATCCCTCTGTGTCCTGCTGTGTCCGTGCTCTGTCCCCCACTGTGTCCCCGCTGTGAACTGATGTGTCCTTGCTGTGTCCCCATTTGTCCCGCTGTGTCCTCACTGTGTCCCCCGCTGTGTCCCGCTGTGTCCCCATGTGTCACGCTGTGTCCTCTCTGTGTATCCCTCTGTGTCCCGCTGTGTCCTTGCTGTGTCCCACACTGTGACCCGGCTGTGACCCGCTGTGTCCCTGCTGTGTCCCACTGTGTCCCGCTGTGTCCCGCTGTGTCCCCGATGTCCGCCGCTATGTCCCGTTGTGTCCCCGCTGTCTGGATGTGTGTCCCCGCTGTCCCCCGCTGTGTCCCCCGCTGTGTCCCTCTGTGTCCTACCTGTGTCCCCAGGTTTGTCCCGCTGTGTCCCCCGCTGTGTCCCTCACTGTGTCCCCCACTGTGTCCCACTGTGTCCCGCTGTGTCCCCGCTGTCCGCCGGTGTGTCACCGCTGTCCCCCGCTTTGTCCTCCGCTGTGTCCCGCTGTGTCCTCGCTGTGTCTCAATGTGTCCCCGCTTTGTCTCCGCTGTGTCCCTGGTGTGTCCTCACTGTGTAACCTATGAGTCCTTCTTTGTCCCCGCTGTGTCCCACTGTGTCCCCGCCTGTGTCCCCGCTGTGTCCCAGCTGTGTCCCCGCTGTGTCCTGCTTTGTCCCCTCTGTGTCCCACTGTGTCCCCCGCTGTGTCCGGTTGTGTTTCCCGCTGTGTCCCGCTGTGTCCTGCTCCCTGTGTCCCGCTGTGTCCCGCTGTGTCCCCGCTGTGTCTCCCTGCTGTCCCCCGCTGTGTCCCCTCTGTGTCCCCTCTGTGTACCACTGTGTCCTTGCTGTGTCCCCGCTGTTTCCCGCTGTGTCCTGCTGTGTCCGACTGTGTCCCCGCTGTCCCCCGCTGTGTCCCCTGCTGTGTCCCCGCTGTGTCCAGCTGTGTCCCGTTTTGTCCCGCTGTGTCCCGCTGTGTCCCCCGCTGTGTCCCCCGCTGTGTCCCGCTGTGTCCCCTGCTGTGTCCCCCGCTATGTCCCTCTGTCTCCCTATGTGTCCCTTGCTGTGTCCCCGCTGTGTCCTGCTGTGTCCCTCTGTGTCCCCGCTGTCCCCCGCTGTGTCCCCGCTTTGTCCCCGCTGTGTCCCGCTGTGTCCCCAGCTGTGTCCCGCTGTGTCCACTGCTGTGTCCCTTGCTATGTCCTGCTGTGTCCCGTTGTGTCCTTGCTGTGTCTCCGCTGTGTCCTCCTGTGTCCCAGTGTGTCCTCGCTGTGTCGTTCTGTATCCTGCTGTGTCCCCCTCTGTGTCCCCCACTATTTCCCCGCTGTGACCCGCTATGTCCATGCTGTGTCCCCCACTGTGTCCTGCTGTGTCCTCGCTTGTCCCCGCTGTGTCCCGATCTGTCCCGCTGTGTCCCGCTGTGTATGCCTCTGTGTTCGCTTCTGTGTCCCCCGCTCTGTCCTGCTGTGTCCCCGCTGTGTCCCCGCTGGGTCCCGCTGGGTCCTGCTGTGAACCCGCTGTGTCCCCGCTGTGTCCCTCTGTGTCCCTGGTGTGTCCTCGCTGTGTAACTGCTATGTCTCTCTGTCTCCGCTGTGTCCCACTGTGTCCCGCAGTGTCCCCGTATGTCCCCTCTGTGTCCTCGCTGTATCCCCTGCTGTGTCCCACTGTGTCCACTGCTGTGTCCCCGCTGTGTCCCCGCTGTGTCCTAGCTGTGTCCCGCTGTGTCCCCGTTGTTCCCTGGTTTGTCCCCACTGTCCCCCGCTGTGTCCCTCGCTGTGTACCTCTGTGTCCCGCTCTGTCCTCGCTTTGTCCCTGCTATGTCCCGCTGTGTCCCTGCTGTGTTCCACTCCCTCCCGCTGTGTGCAGCTCTGTGTCCTCCGCTGTGTCCCCCACTGTGTCCCGCTGTGTCCCGGTGTGTCCCGCTTTGTCCCCCGCTGTGTCCCGCTATTTCCCACTGTGCCCCTGATGTGTCCCCGCTGTGTCCCACTGTGTACCCCGCTGTGTCCCACTGTGTCCCCCGCTGTGTCCCTGCTGTGTCCTGCTGTGTCCCGCTGTGTCCCGCTGTGTACCCTGCAGTGTCCTGCTGTGTCCCCCGATGTATCCCGCTGTGTCCCTCTGTGTCCACACTGTGTCCCGCTGTGTCCCCTGCTGTGTCCCGCTGTGTCCCCGGCTGTGTCCACTGCTGTGTCCCGCTCTTTCCCGCTGTGTCCCGCTGTGTCATTGCTGTGTCCCCATTTGTGTCGCGCTGTGTCCTCCCTGGGTCCCCCGCTGTGTCCCGCTGTGTCCCCATGTGACACGCTGTGTCCTCGCTGGGTCCCCCGCTGTATCCCCCCTCTGTCCCTGCTGTGTTCCACTCTCTCCCACTATGTGCGGCTCTGTGTCCCCTGCTGTGTCCCCCGCTGTGTCCCGCTGTATCCCGGTGTGTCCCGCTTTGTCCCCCGCTGTGTCCCGCTGTTTCCCACTGTGCCCCTGCTGTGTCCCCGCTGTGTCCCGCTGTGTACCCCTCTGTGTCCCACTGTGTCCCGCTGTGTGCCCCCTTTGTTCCCCTCTGTGTCCTGCTGTGTCCCCTGCTGTGTCCACGCTGTGTCCCGCTGTGTCCCCGCTGTGTAACGCTGGGTCCTCCTTTGTGTCCCGCTGTGTCCCCCGCTGTGTCCCCGCTGTGTCCCGCTGTGTCCCCCTGTGTCCTGCTGTGTCCCCTGCTGTGTCCCCCGCTGCGTCCCTCTGTGTCCCGCTGTGGACTTGCTGTGTCCCCTGCTGTGTCCCTCTGTGTCCCGCTTTGTCCTCGTTGTGTCCCCTGCTATATCTCGCTGTGTTCCCCCCTCTGTCCCGCTGTGTCCCGCTGTTTCCCTGCTGTATCCTCGATGTGTCCCACTGTGTACCCCGCTGTGTCCCGCTGTGTCCTGCTGTGTCCTCCGCTGTGTTCCCCTGTGTCCTGCTGTGTCCGGCTGTGTCCCGCTGTGTACTCGCTGTGTCCCCGCTGTGTCCCGCTGTGACCTCGCTGTGTTCCAGCTGTGTCCTGCTGTGTCCCCGTTGTTCCCCGGTTTGGCCCCACTGTCCCCCGCTGTGTCCCTCGCTGTGTACCTCTGTGTCCCGCTCTGACCTCGCTTTGTCCCCGCGATGTCCCGCTGTGTCCCCGCTGTGTTCCTGCTGTGTTCCACTCTCTCCCGTTGTGTGCGGCTCTGTGTCCCCTGCTTTGTCTCCTGCATTGTCCCCCGCTGTGTCCCGCTGTATCTCGGTGTGTCCCGCTCTTTCCCTCGCTGTGTCCCGCTTTTTCCCACTGTGCCCCTGCTGTGTCCCCGCTGTGTCCTGCTGTGTACCCCGCTGTGTCCCACTGTGTCCCGCTGTGTGCCCCCTTTGTTCCCCTCTGAGTCCTGCTGTGTCCCCTGCTGTGTCCCCGCTGTGTAACACTGTGTCCCCCTTTGTGTCCCGCTGTGTCCCCCGCTATGTCCCTGCTGTGTCCCGCTGTGTCCCGCTGTGTCCCGCTGTGTACCCCGCAGTGTCCTGCTGTGTCGCCCGATGTGTCCTGCTGTGTCCCGCTGTGTCCCCACTGTGTCCCGCTGTATCCCCGCTGTGTCCCCTGCTGTGTCCGCCTGTGTGCCAGGCTGTGTCTTCCGCTGTGTCCTGCTCTTTCACGCTGTGTCCGGCTGTGTCCTTGCTATGTCCCCATTTGTGTCCCGCTGTGTCCTCGCTGGGTCCCCCGCTGGGTCCCGCTGGGTCTCCATGTGTCAAGCTGTGTCCTCGCTGTGTATCCCTCTGTGTTCCGCTGTGTCCTTGCTGTGTTCCCCACTGTGTCACCGCTGTGACCCGATGTATCCCTGCTGTGTCCCACGCTGTGTCCCGGCTGTGTCCCCCGCTGTGTCCCGCTCTTTCCCGCTGTGTCCCGCTGTGTCCTTGCTGTGTCTCCATTTGTGTCCCGCTGTGTCCTCTCTGTGTCCCCCGCTGTGTCCCGCTGTGTCCCCATGTGTCACGCTGTGTCCTCTCTGTGTATCCTTCTGTGTCACTCTGTGTCCTCGCTGTGTCCCACTCTGTGTCCCCGCTGTGACCCGCTGTGTTCCTTCTGTGTCCCTGCTGTGTCCCGCTGTGTCCCGCTGTGTCCCACTGTGTCCCGCTGTGTCCCCGATGAACACCCTGCTGTGTCCCGTTGTGTCCCCGCTGTCTGCAT
>NW_012286246.1:0-6530 GCF_000151885.1 Dipodomys ordii
TCACCGCTGTGTCCTCCGCTGTGTTCACCTGTGTGTCCTGCTGTGTCCGGCTGTGTCCACGCTGTCCCCCGCTGTGTCCCCTGCTGTGTCCCCCGCTGTGTCCCGCTGTGTCCCCGCTGTGTCCCCGCTGTGTCTCCGCTGTGTCCCGCTGTGTCCCTGGTGTGCCCTCACTGTGTAACCGCTAAATCCCTCTGTGTCTCCGCAGTATCCCACTGTGTCCCCCGCTGTTTCCCCGCTGTGTCCCCGCTGTGTCCTCCTGTGTCCCGCTGTGTCCTCGCTGTGTCCTTCTGTATCCCGCTGTGTCCCCCACTATTTCCCCTCTGTGACTTGCTGTGTCCATGCTGTGTACCCCGCTGTGTCCCGCTCTGTTCCGCTGTGTGCCCCGCTGTGTTCCCCTCTGTGTCCCACTGTGTCCTCTCTGTCTCCCCGCTGTGTCCCGCTGTGTCGCGCTGTGTCCCGCAGTTTTCTGCTATGTCCGCCTCTCTGTCCCCTGCTGTGTCCCGCTGTGTCCCCGCTGTATCCCCGCTGTGTCCCGCTGTGTCTCGCTGTGTCCCTCTGTGTCGCTCCCTGTGTCCCCTTGTGTCCCCGCTGTTTCCCACTGTGACCCCCGCACTGTCCTGCTGTGTCCCCGTTGTCCACCGGTGTGTCCCCTCTGTCCCCCGCTGTGTCCCGATTTGTCCCGCTGTGTCGCCGCTTTGTCACTGCTGTGTCTCGCTGTGTCCCGCTGTGTCCACGCTGTGTCCCGCTCTGTCCCAGGCTGTGTCCAGCTGTGTCCCCCGCTGTGTTCCGCTGTGTCGCTGCTGTGTCCCGCTGTGTCCCCGCTGTGTCCCGCTGTGTCCCCGCTGTGTCCCCGATGTGTCCCCCGCTGTGTCCCCGCTGTGTCCCACTCTGTCCCCACTGTGTTCCGCTTTGTCCCGCTGTGTCCCCCGCTGTGTCCCGCTGTGTGCACCCTTTGTTCCCCTTTGTGTCCTGCTGTGTCCCCTGCTTTGTCCCCGCTGTGTCCCGCTGTGTCCCTGCTGTGTAACGCTGGGTCCCCCTCTGTGTCCCGCTGTGTCTTCGCTGTGTCCCACTGTGTCCTTACTGTGTCCCCGCTGTTTCCCGCTGTGTCCTGCTGTGTCCGGCTGTGTCCCCGCTGTCCCCCGCTGTGTCCCCTGTTGTGTCCCCGCTGTGTCCATCTGTGTCCCGTTTTGTCCCGCTGTGTCCCGCTGTGTCCCCGCTTTGTCCCCTGCTTTGTCCCCTCTGTGTCCCGCTGTGTCCCCTGCTGTGTACCCCGCTGTGTCCCGCTGTGTCCCGTTGTGTACTCGCTGTGTCCAGCTCTGTCCCGCTGTGTCCCGCTGTGTCCTGCTGTGTCTTCCTCTGTGTCCCCCGGTTTGTCCCGCTGTGTCCCCGCTGTATCCCCGCTGTGTCCCCGCTGGGTCCCGCTGTGTCCCGGCTGTGTCCCCGCTGTGTCCGGCTGGGTCCCTTGTGTGTCCTCGCTGTGTAACTGCTATGTCCCTCTGTGTCCCCGCTGTGTCCCACTGTGTCCCGCAGTGTCCCCATATGTCCCCTCTGTGTCCTCGCTGTATCCCCTGCTGTGTCCCACTGTGTCTCCTACTGTGTGCCGCTGTGTCCCCACTGTGTCCCCCGCTGTGTCCCGCTGTGTCCCGTTGTATCCTTGCTGTGTCCCCGCTGTGTCCTGCTGTGTCCCTCTGTGTCCCCGCTGTCCCCCGCTGTGTCCCCTGCTGTGTCCCCCACTGTGTCCCGCTGTGTCCCCGCTATGTCCCCGCTGGGTCCCGCTGGGTCCCGCTGTGTCCCCTCTGAGTCCCGCTGTGTCCCGCTGTGTCCTCGCTGTGTCCCCGCTGTTTCCCGCTGTGTCCTGCTGTGTCCGACTGTGTCCCCGCTGTCCCCCGCTGTGTCCCCTGCTGTGTCCCCGCTGTGTCCAGCTGTGTACCGTTTTGTCCCGCTGTGTCCCGCTGTGTCCCCGCTGTGTCCCCCACTATCTCCCCGCTGTGTCCCGCTGTGTCCCCTGCTGTGTCCCCAGCTATGTCCCTCTGTCTCCCTTTGTGTCCTTGCTGTGTCCCCGCTGTGTCCTGCTGTGTCCCTCTGTGTCCCCGCTGTACCCCGCTCTGTCCCCGCTTTGTCCCCGCTGTGTCCCGCTGTGTCCCCAGCTGTGTCCCGCTGTGTCCACTGCTGTGTCCCCTGCTATGTCCCGCTGTGTCCCGTTGTGTCCTTGCTGTGTCCCCGCTGTGTCCTCCTGTGTCCCGCTGTGTCCTCGCTGTGTCGTTCTGTATCCTGTTGTGTCCCCCGCTGTGTCCCCCACTATTTCCCCGCTGTGACCTGCTATGTCCGTGCTGTGTCCCACGCTGTGTCCCGCTGTGTCCCGCTGTGTCCCCAGCTGTGTCCCTCTGTGGGCTGCTGTGGGCTGCTGTGTTCCACTGTGTCCCGCTGTGTCCCCGCTGTCCGCCGGTGTGTCACCGCTGTCTCCCGCTGTATCCCCCACTGTGTCCCGCGGTGTCCCCCGCTGTGTCCCGCTGTGTCCCGCTGTGTCCCCGCTGTCCGCCGGTGTGTCACCGCTGTCCCCCGCTGTATCCCCCGCTGTGTCCCGCTGTGTCCTTGCTGTGTCCCGCTGTGTCCCCGCTGTGTGTCCACTGTGTCCCACTGTGTCCCTGGTGTGTCCTCGCTCTGTAACCACTGAGTCCCTCTGTGTCCCCGCTGTGTCCCACTGTGTCCCCCGCTGTGTCCCCGCTGTGTCCCTGCTGTGTGCTCCTTTGTCCCACTGTGTCCTCGCGGTGTCCTTCTGTATCCCGCTGTGTCCCCCGCTGTGTCCCCCACTATTTCCCCGCTGTGACCCGCTGTGTCCATGCTGTGTCCCCCGCTGTGTCCCGCTGTGTCCTGCTGTGTCCCGCTGTGTTCCCCGCTGTGTCCCGCTGTGTCCCGCTGTGTCCCGCTGTGTCCCGCTGTGTGCCTGCTCTCCCCCGGTGTGTCCCCCGCTGTGTCCCGCTGTGTCCTGCTGTGTCCCCGCTGTGGCCCGCTGTGTCCTGCTGTGTCCGACGCTATGTCCCACGCTGTGTCCCGCTGTGTCCCCGCTGTGTCCGCGCTGGGTCCCGCTGGGTCCCGCTGTGTCCCTGGTGTGTCCCCGCTGTGTAATCTCTACGTCCGTCTGTGTCCCCGCTGTGTCCCGCAGTGTCCACCTATATCCCCGCTTTGTCCTCGCTGTGTCCTTCTGTATCCCGCTGTGTCCCCCACTATTTCCCCGCTGTGAAACGCTGTGTCCCGCAGTGTCCCTGCTGTGTCCTCGATGTATCCACAGCTGTGTCCCACTGTGTCCCCCGCTGTGTCCCCGCTGTGTCCCTGCTGTGTCCTCCTGGGTCCCGTTGTGTCCTCGCTGTGTCCTTCTGTATCCCGTTGTGTCCCCCGCTGTGTCCCGCTGTGTCCCGTTGTGTACCGCTGTGTCTGCCTCTGTGTACCCCGCTGTGTCCTGCTGTGTCCTCGCTGTGTCCCCCGCTGATTCCCGCTGTTTCCCCCGCTGTGTCACCCGCTGTGTCCTTTGATGTGTCCCCAGCTGAGTCCCGCTGTGTCCCCCGCTATTTACCGCTGTGTCCCCCACTGTGTCCCCCGCTTTGTCCCCGCTGTGTCCCCGCTTTGTCCCGCTGTGTCCCGCTGTGTCCCTCTGTGTCGCCCCCAGTGTCCCCGTGTCTCCGCTGTTTCCCACTGTGACCCCCTCGCTGTCCTGCTGTGTCCCCGTTGTCCACCTGTGTGTCCCCTCTGTGCCCCGCTGTGTCCCCGCTGTGTCCCGCTGTGTCCCGATTTGTCCCGCTGTGTCGCCGCTTTGTCACTGCTGTGTCTCGCTGTGTCCCGCTGTGTCCACGCTGTGTCCCTCTGTGTCCCCTGCTGTGTCCCCCGCTGTGTCCCGCTGTGTCCCGTTGCGTACTTGCTGTGTCCCCGCTGTGTCCTGCTGTGTCCCTCTGTGTCCCCGCTGTACCCCGATGTGTCCCCTGCTGTGTCCCCCGCTGTGTCCCGCTGTGTCCCCGCTGTGTCCCGCTGTGTCCCCCGCTGTTTCCCCGCTGTGTCCCACTCTGTCCCCGCTGTTTTCCGCTGTTTTCACCGCTGTGTCACCCGCTGTGTCCTTTGATGTGTCCCCAGCTGAGTCCCGCTGTGTACCCAGCTGTGTCACGCTGTGTCCCCGCTGTGTCCCGCTGTGTCCCCGCTGTGTCCCCGCTGTGTCCCCCGCTGTGTCCCCGCTCTGTCCCACTCTGTCCCCGCTGTTTCCCGCTGTTTTCCCCGCTGTGTCACCCGCTGTGCCCTTTGATGTGTCCCCAGCTGAGTCCCGCTGTGTACCCCGCTGTGTCCCACTGTGTCCCGCTGTGTGCCCTTTTGTTCCCCTCTGTGTCCTGCTGTGTCCCCTGCTGTGTCCCCGCTGTGTCCCGCTGTGTCCCGCTGTGTACCCCGCTGTGTCCCACTGTGTCCCGCTGTGTGCCCCCTTTGTTCCCCTCTGTGTCCTGCTGTGTCCCCTGCTGTGTCCCCGCTGTGTCCCGCTGTGTCCCCCGCTATATCCTGCTCTGTCCCCCGCTGTGTTCCACTGTGTCCCTGCTGTATCCCCGATGTGTCCCACTGTGTACCCCGCTGTGTCCCTGCTGTGTTCCACTCTCTCCCGCTGTGTGCGGCTCTGTGTCCTCTGCTGTGTCCCCTGCTGTGACCCGCTGTATCCCGGTGTGTCCTGCTTTGTCCCCCGATGTGTCCCGCTGTTTCCCACTGTGCCCCTGCTGTGTCCACGCTGTGTCCCGCTGTGTACCCCGCTGTGTCCCGCTGTGTGCCCCCTTTGTTCCCCTCTGTGTCCTGCTGTGTCCCCGCTGTGTCCCGCTGTGTCCCCGCTGTGCTCCGCTGTGTCGCTGCTGTGTCCCGCTGTGTCCCCGCTGTGTCCCCGGTGTGTCCCGCTGTGTCCCCGCTGTGTCCCCGCTTTGTCCCCGCTGTGTCCCACTCTGTCCCCACTGTGTCCCGCTTTGTCCCGCTGTGTCCCCCGCTGTGTCCCGCTGTGTGCCCCCTTTGTTCCGCTCTGTGTCCTGCTGTGTCCCCAGCTGTGTCCCGCTGTGTCCCGCTGTGTCCCCGCTGTGTAACACTGGATCCCTCTTTGTGTCCCGCTGTGTCCCCCATTGTGTCCTGCTTGTCCCCCGCTGTGTACCCCGCAGTGTCCTGCTGTGTCGCCCGATGTTTCCCGCTGTGTCCTCGCTGTGTCCCCACTGTGTCCCGCTGTGTCCCCCATTGTGTCCTTGCTGTGTCCCCATTTGTGTCCCGCTGTGTCCTCACTGGGTCCCCCGCTGGGTCTCGCTGGGTCCCCATGTGTCACGCTGTGTCCTTGCTGTGTATCCCTCTGTGTCCCGCTGTGTCCTTGCGGTGTCCCACACTCTGTCCCCGCTGTTACCCGATGTGTCCCCCGCTGTGTCCTGTTGTGTCCCGCTGTGTCCCCGGCTGTGTCCCCCGCTGTGTCCCGCATTTCCCGCTGTGTCCTGCTGTGTCCTTGCTGTGTCCCCATTTGTGTCCCGCTGTGTCCTCTCTGTGTCCCCCGCTGTGTCCCGCTGTGTCCACATGTGTCACGCTGTGTCCTCTCTGTGTATCCCTCTGTGTCCCGCTGTGTCCTCGCTGTGTCCCACATGTGTCCCCGCTGTGACCCGCTGTATCCCTGCTGTGTCCCTGCTGTGTCCCGCTGTGTCCCGCTGTGTCCCCGATGTCCCCTGCTGTGTCCCGTTGTGTCCCCGCTGTCTGCATGTGTGTCCCCGCTGTCCCCCGCTGTGTCCCCCGCTGTGTCCCGCTGTGTCCTCACTGTGTCCCCAGATGTGTCCCGCTGTGTCCCCCGCTGTGTCCCCCACTGTGTCCCGCTGTGTCCCCCGCTGTGTCCCGCTGTGTCCCGCTGTGTCCCCGCTGTACGCCAGTGTGTCACCGCTGTCCCCCGCTGTGTCCTCCGCTGTGTCCCGCTGTGTCCTCGCTGTGTCTCACTGTGTCCCCGTTTTGTCTCCGCTGTGTCCCGCTGTGTCCCTGGTGTGTCCTCGCTGTGTCCCCTCTGAGTCCCTCTGTGTCCCCGCTGTGTCCCACTGTGTCCCCTGCTGTGTCCCCGCTGTGTCCTGCTGTGTCCCCGCTGTGTCCCGCTGTGTCCTGCTGTGTCCCCGCTGTGTCCCGCTGTGTCCTGCTGCGTCCCAACTGTGTCCCGATTAGTACCGCTGTGTCTGCCTCTGTGTACCCCGCTGTGTCCTGCTGTGTCTCCCGCTGTGTCCTGCTGTGTCCTCGCTGTGTGCCCCGCTGTTTCCCGGTGTTTTCCCCGCTGTGTCACCCGCTGTGTCCTTTGATGTGTCCCCAGCTGAGTCCCGCTGTGTCCCCCGCTGTTTACCGCTGTGTCCCCCATTGTGTCCCCCGCTTTGTCCCCGCTCTGTCCCCACTCTGTCCCGCTGTGTCCCGCTTTGTCCCCCTGTGTCGCCCCCTGTGTCCCCCTGTGTCTCCGCAGTTTCCCACTCGTGACCCCCACGCTGTCCTGCTGTGTCCCCGTTGTCCACCAGTGTGTC
>NW_012286247.1:0-6631 GCF_000151885.1 Dipodomys ordii
GTGTTCTCCCTGTGTCCCGCTCTGTCTCTGTGTGTCCCGCTTGCTCCTGCTGTGTCCGCCTCTGTGTCCCCCGCTTTGTCCTGCTGTGTCCCCGCTGGGTCCGGCTGGGTCCTGGCTGTGTACCCGCTGGGTCCCGCTGGGTCCCGGCTGTGTGTCCACTGTGTCCCGCTGTGTCCCTTGTGTGTCCTCGCTGTGTAACTGCTATGTTCCTCTGTGTCACCGCTGTGTCCCGCTGTGTCCCGCTGTGTCCTCGCTGTGTTCCACTGTGTCCCCCGCTGTGTCCCGCTGTGTCCCCCTCTTTGTCCCCCACTGTGTCCCGCTGTGTCCTCCGCTGTGTCCGGCTGTGTCCCGCTGTGTCCCCGCTGTCCGCCAGTGTGTCACCGCTGTCCCCCGCTGTATCCCCCGCTGTGTCCCGCTGTGTCCTCACTGTGTCCCGCTGTGTCCCTGCTGTGTGTCCGCTGTGTCCCGCTGTGTCCCTAGTGTGTCCTCGCTGTGTAACCGCTGAGTCCCTCTGTGTCCCCGCTGTGTCCCACAGTGTCCCCCGCTGTGTCCCCGCTGTGGCCCCGCTGTGTCCTCCTGTGTCCCACTGTGTCCTCGCTGTGTCCTTCTGTATTCCGCTGTGTCCCCCGCTGTGTCCCCCACTGTGACCCGCTGTGTCCATGCTGTGTCCATGCTGTGTCCCGCTGTGTCCTCGCTGTGTCCCCGCTGTGTCCCACTGTGTCCTGCTGTGTCTCTGGTGTGTCCTCGCTGTGTAACTGCTATGTCCCCCTGTGTCCCCAGCTGTGTGCCGTTGTGTCCCCGCTGTGTCCCAGCTGTGTCCCGCTGTGTCTCCATTGTTCCCCGGTTTGTCCCCACTGTACCCCGCTGTGTCCCTTGCTGTGTACCTCTGTGTCTCGCTCTGTCCTCGCTTTGTTCCTGTGATGTCCCGCTGTGGCCCCGCTGTGTCCCTGCTGTGTTCCACTCTCTCCCGCTGTGTGCAGCTCTGTGTTCCCCGCTGTGTCCATCGCTGTGTCCCCCTGTATCCCGGTTTGTCCCGCATTGTCCCCTTCTGTGTCCCACTGTTTCCCACTGTGCCCCTGCAGTGTCCCTGCTGTTTCCCGCTGTGTACCCCGCTGTGTCCCACTGTGTCTCGCTGTGTGCCCCCTTTGTTCCCGTCTGTGTCCTGCTGTGTCCCCTGCTGTGTCCCCGCTGTGTCCCACTGTGTCCCGCTGTGTACCCTTCAGTGTCCTGCTTGTCCCCCGATGTGTCCCGCTGTGTCCCTCTGTGTCCCCACTGTGTCCCGCTGTGTCCCCGCTGTGTCCCCGGCTGTGTCCCACGCTGTGTCCCGCTCTTTCCCGCTGTGTCCCCTGCTGTGTCCCCGCTGTGTCCCACTGTGTCCCGCTGTGTCCCGCTGTGTACCCTGCAGTGTCCTGCTGTGTCCCCCAATGTGTCCGGCTGTGTCCCTTGCTGTGCCCCGTGCTGTGTCCCGCTCTTACCCGTTATGTCCCGCTGTGTCCATGCTATGTCCCCATTTGTGTACAGCTGTGTCATCGCTGCATCCCCCGCTGTGTCCCGCTCTCTCCGCATGTATCACGCTGTGTCCTCGCTGGGTTCCCCGGTGTGTTCCCGCTCTGTCCCTGCTGTATTCCACTCTCTCCCGCTGTGTACGGCTCTGTGTACCTTGCTGTGTCCCCTGCTGTGTCCCGCTGTATCCCGGTGTGTCCCGCTTTGTCCCCCGCAGTGTCCCGATGTTTCCCACTGTGCCCCTGCTGTGTCCCCGCTGTGTCCCGATGTGTGACCCGCTGTGTCCCACAGTGTCCCGCTGTGTGCCCCCTTTGTTCCCCTCTGTGTCCTGCTGTGTCCCCTGCTGTGTCCCCGCTGTGTCCCCGCTGTGTAACGCTGGGTACCCCTTTGTGTCCCGCTGTATCCCCCTCTGTGTCCTCTCTGTGTCCCCCGCTGTGTCCCCTCTGTGTCCCGCTGTGTCCCCCTGTGTCCTGCTGTGTCCCCCGCTGTGTCCCCGCTGTGTCCCTCTGTGTCCCTGGTGTGTCCTTGCTGTGTAACTGCTATGTCGCTCTGTCCCCCTGTGTCCCACTGTGTCCCGCCGTGTCCCCTTATGTCCCCTCTGTGTCCTCGCTGTGTCCCCTGCTGTGTCCCACTGTGTCCCCTGCTGTGTCCCCGCTGTGTCCCCGCTGTGTCCTAGCTGTGTACCGCTGTGGCCTCGTTGTTCTCCGGTTTGTCCCCACTGTCCCCCGCTGTCTCCCTCGCTGTGTACCTCTGTGTCCCGCTCTGTCCTCGCTTTGTCCCCGCTATGTCCCGCTGTGTCCCTGCTGTGTCCGTGCTGTGTTCCACTCTCTACCGCTGTGTGCAGCTCTGTGTCCTCCGATGTGTCCCCCGCTGTGTCCCGCTCTGTGTCCTCCGATGTGTCCCCCGCTGTGTCCCGCTGTGGCCCGATGTGTCCCGCTTTGTCCCCCGCTGTGTCCCGCTGTGTCCCCCGCTGTGTCCCGCTGTGTCCCCTGCTGTGTCCCCCGCTGTGTCCCGCTGTGTCCCGCTCTGTTCCTCTGTGTCCAGCAGTGTCCTGCTGTGTTCGCCTCTGTGTCCCCCGCTTTGTCCCCCTATGTCCCCGCTTTTTCCCCGCTGTGTCACTGCTGGGTCACGGTGTGTCCCGGCTGTGTCCCTGCTCTGTCTCCCTGCTGTCCCCCGCTGTGTCCCCACTGTGTTCTGCTGTGTCCCCGCTGTGTCGCCGCTGTGTCTCCCTGCTGTCCCCCACTGTGTCCCCTCTGTGTCCTGCTGTGTCCCGCTATGTCCTCACTGTGCCCCCGCTGTTTCCCGCTGTGTCCTGCTGTGTCCGGCTGTGTCCTGCTGTGTCCTCGCTGTGTCCCCCACTGTATCCCCCGCTGTCACCCGCTGTGTCCCCAGCTGTGTCCGGTTGTGTACCCCTGTGTTCCAGTGTCCCCCGTTGTGTCCCGCTGTGTTCTTTGCTGTGTCCCCCTCTGAGTCCCGCTGTGTCCCCTGCTGTTTACCGGTGTATCCCCCACTGTGTCCCCCGCTGTGTCCCCGCTGTTTCCCGCTGTGTCCCTGGTGTGTCCTCGCTGTGTAACTGCTATGTCCCTCTGTCTCCCCGCTGTGTCCCACTGTGTCCCGCAGTGTCCCCCTTTGTCCCCTCTGTGTCCTCGCTGTATCCCCTGCTGTGTCCCACTGTGTCCCCTGCTGTGTCCCCGCTGTGTCCCCGCTGTGTCCTAGCTGTGTCCCGCTGTGGCCCCGTTGTTCCCCGGTTTGTCCCCACTGTCCCCCGCTGTGCCCCTCGCTGAGTACCTCTGTGTCCCGCTCTGTCCTCGCTTTGTCCCTGCTATGTCCCGCTGTGTCCCTGCTGTGTCCGTGCTGTGTTCCGTTCTCTCCCGCTGTGTGCAGCTCTGTGTCCTCCGCTGTGTCCTCCACTGTGTCCCGCTGTGTCCCGATGTGTCCCGTTTGTCCCCCGCTGTGTCCCGCTGTTTCCCACTGTGCCCCTGCTGTGTCCCCGCTGTGTCCCGCTGTGTACCCTGCAGTGTCCTGCTGTGTCCCCTGATGTGTCCCGCTGTGTCCCGCTGTGTCCACACTGTGTCCCGCTGTGTCCCCCTGTGTCCCCTGCTGGGTGGCGCTGTGTCCCCGGCTGTGTCCCTTGCTGTGTCCCGCTCTTTCCCGCTATGTCCCACTGTGTCCTTGCTGTGTCCCCATTTGTGTCCCGCTGTGTCCTGGCTGGGTCCCCCGCTGTGTCCCGCTGTGTTCCCATGTGTCACGCTGTGTCCTCGCTGGGTCCCCTGCTGTGTCCCCGCTCTGTCCACGCTGTCCGCCGGTGTGTCACCGCTGTCCCCCGTTGTATCCCACGCTGTGTCCCGCTGTGTCCTCACTGTGTCTCACTGTGTCCCTGCTGTGTCTCCGCTGTGTCCCGCTGTGTCCCTGGTGTGTCCTCGCTGTGTAACCGCTGAGTCCCTCTGTCTCCCCGCTGTGTTCCTCTGTGTCGCTGCTGTGTCCCCGCTGTGTCCCCGCTGTGTCCTCTTGTGTCCCGCTGTGTCCTCGCTGTGTCCTTCTGTACCCCGCTCTGTCCCCCGCTGTGTCCCCCACTATTTCCCCGCTGTGACCCGCTTTGTCCATGCTATGTCCCCCGCTGTGTCCCTCTGTGTCTCGCTGTGTGTCCTGCTGTGTTCCCCGCTGTGTCCTGCTGTGTCCCGCTGTGTCCCGCTGTGTCCCGCTGTGTGCCTGCTATCCCCCGGTGTGTCCCCCGCTGTGTCCCGCTGTGTCCTGCTGTGGCCCCGCTGTGGCCCGCTGTGGCCTGCTGTGTCCCCGCTTTGTCCCCGCTGTGTCCCAAAGTGTACCGCTGTGTCTGCCACTGTGTACCCCGCTGTGTCCTACTGTGTCCCCCGCTGTGTCATGCTGTTTCCTCGCTGTTTCCCCCGCTGTTTCCTGCTGTTTCCGCCTCTGTGTCACACGCAGTGTCCCCAGCTGTGTCCGGCTGTGTCTCGCTGTGTTCCCCTTTGTCCCCCGCTGTGTCCCGCTGTGTTCTTTGCTGTGTCCCCGCTGAGTCCCGCTGTGTCCCCCACTGTGGCCTCGCTGTGTCCCCGCTGTGTCCCTCTGTGTCCCTGGTGTGTCCTCGCTGTGTAACTGCTCTGTTTCTCTGTCCCCGCTGTGTCCCACTGTGTCCCGCAGTGTCCCCCTATGTCCCCTCTGTGTCCTCGCTGTATCCCCTGCTGTGTCCCACTGTGTCCCCTGCTGTGTCCCCGCTGTGTCCGCGCTGTGTCCTAGCTGTGTCCCGCTGTGGCCCCGTTGTTCCCCGGTTTGCCCCACTGTCCCCCGCTGTGTCCCTCGCTGTGTACCTCTGTGTCTCGCACTGTCCTCGCTTTGTTCCTCGATGTCCCGCTGTGGCCCCGCTGTGTCTCTGCTGTGTTCCACTCTCTCCCGCTGTGTGCAGCTCTGTGTCCCCCCCTGTGTCCATCGCTGTGTCCCCCTGTATCCCAGTTTGTCCCGCATTGTCCCCCGCTGTGTCCCACTGTTTCCCACTGTGCCCCTGCAGTGACCCTGCTGTGTCCCGCTGTGTACCCTGCTGTGTCACACTGTGTCGCGCTGTGTGCCCCCTTTGTTCCCCTCTGTGTCCTGCTGTGTCCCCGCTGTGTCCCGCTGTGTCCCGCTGTGTACCCTGCAGTGTCCTGCTGTGTCCCCCGATGTGTCCCGCTGTGTCCTGCTGTGTCCCCACTGTGTCCCGCTGTGTCCCCGCTGTGTCCCCTGCTGTGTCCCGCTGTGTGCCCGGCTGTGTCCCTCGCTGTGTCCCGCTCTTTCCCGCTGTGTCCCCTGCTGTGTCCCCGCTGTGTCCCACTGTGTCCCGCTGTGTCCCGCTGTGTACCCTGCAGTGTCCTGCTGTGTCCCCCAATGTGTCCCGCTGTGTCCCCGCTGTGTCCCCTACTGTGTCCCGCTGTGTCCCCGGCTGTGTCCCCCGCTGTGTCCCGCTCTTTCCCGCTGTGTCCCCTGCTGTGTCCCCGCTGTGTCCCACTGTGTCCGGCTGTGTCCCCGCTGTGTCCCCTGCTGAGTCCAGCTGTGTCCCCGTCTGTGTCCCGCTCTTTCCCGCTGAGTCCCGCTGTGTCCTTGCTGTGTCCCCATTTGTGTCCCGCTGTGTCCTCGCTGAGTCGCACGCTGTGTCCCGCTGTGTCCACATGTGTCACGCTGTGTCCTCTCTGTGTATCCCTCTGTGTCCCCGCTGTGTCCTCGCTGTGTCCCACATGTGTCCCCGCTGTGACCCGCTGTATCCCTGCTGTGTCCCTGCTGTGTCCCGCTGTGTCCCCGATGTCCCCTGCTGTGTCCCGTTGTGTCCCCGCTGTCTGCATGTGTGTCCCCGCTGTCCCCCGCTGTGTCCCCCGCTGTGTCCCGCTGTGTCCTCACTGTGTCCCCAGCTGTGTCCCGCTGTGTCCCCCGCTGTGTCCCCCACTGTGTCTCGCTGTGTCCCCCGCTGTGTCCCGCTGTGTCCCGCTGTGTCCCCGCTGTACACCAGTGTGTCACCGCTGTCCCCCGCTGTGTCCTCCGCTGTGTCCCGCTGTGTCCTCGCTGTGTCTCACTGTGTCCCCGTTTTGTCTCCGCTGTGTCCCGCTGTGTCCCTGGTGTGTCCTCGCTGTGTCCCCTCTGAGTCCCTCTGTGTCCCCGCTGTGTCCCACTGTGTCCCCTGCTGTGTCCCCGCTGTGTCCTGCTGTGTCCCCGCTGTGTCCCGCTGTGTCCTGCTGTGTCCCCGCTGTGTCCCGCTGTGTCCTGCTGCGTCCCCACTGTGTCCCGATTAGTACCGCTGTGTCTGCCTCTGTGTACCCCGCTGTGTCCTGCTGTGTCTCCCGCTGTGTCCTGCTGTGTCCTCGCTGTGTGCCCCGCTGTTTCCCGGTGTTTTCCCCGCTGTGTCACCCGCTGTGTCCTTTGATGTGTCCCCAGCTGAGTCCCGATGTGTCCCCCACTGTGTCCCCCGCTTTGTCCCCACTGTGTCCCCGCTCTGTCCCGCTGTGTCCCGCTGTGTCCTTCTGTATCGCCCCCTGTGTCCCCCTGTGTCTTCGCTGTTTCCCACTGTGACCCCGCGCTGTCCTGCTGTGTCCCCGTTGTCCACCGGTGTGTCCCTTCTGTCCCCCGCTTTGTCCCCGCTGTGTCCCGCTGA
>NW_012286248.1:0-2248 GCF_000151885.1 Dipodomys ordii
GTCCCCAAAAATGTCAAAAGTAACAAAGAAGGATCCCAGATGTATCCCCACAGAGTACGCTGTGAGCCCCCCTTATTCCCCTTAGGGTCCAGCTGATCATATAAAAATAAAAAAAGTGAACAAATAAGTCCCCGCAATGAAACAATGAGTAACCCTATGTATCATAATGTATACCAAAATATGTCCGAGCAAATCCAAAAGTGTCCCGCTGTGTACCCCGCAGTGTCCTGCTGAGTCGCCCGATGTGTCACGCTTTGTCCCCCGCTGTGTCCTCGCTGTGTCCCGCTATGTCCCGCTGAGTCCCCCACAGAGTCCCTCTGAGTCCCGTTGTGTTCTCGCAGTGTCCCGCTCAGTTCCGCTGTGTCCCGCTGAGTCATGCTGTGTCCGCATCTGTGTCCCCCGCTTTGTCCCCCTATGTCCCCGCTTTTTCCCCGCTGTGTCACTGCTGGGTCACGGTGTGTCCCGACTGTGTCCCCACTGAGTCTCCCTGCTGTCCCCCGCTGTGTCCCCACTGTGTTCCGCTGTGTCCCCGCTGTGTCGCCGCTGTATCTCCCTACTGTCCCACACTGTGTCCCCTCTGTGTCCCGCTGTGTCCCGCTATGTCCTCACTGTATCCCCGCTGTTTCCCCTGTGTCCTGCTGTGTCCGGCTGAGTCCTGCTGTGTCCTCGATGTGTCCCCCACTGTTTCCCCCGCTGTTTCCCGCTGTGTCCCCAGCTGTGTCCGGTTGTGTACCCCTGTGTTCCAGTGTCCCCCGTTGTGTCCCGCTGTGTTCTTTGCTGTGTCCCCCTCTGAGTCCCGCTGTGTCCCCTGCTGTTTACCGCTGTGTCCCCCACTGTGTCCCCCGCTGTGTCCCCGCTGTTTCCCGCTGTGTCCCTGGTGTGTCCTCGCTGTGTAACTGCTATGTCCCTCTGTCTCCCCGCTGTGTCCCACTGTGTCCCGCAGTGTCCCCCTATGTCCCCTCTGTGTCCTCGCTGTGTCCCCTGCTGTGTCCCACTGTGTCCCCTGCTGTGTCCCCGCTGTGTCCCCGCTGTGTCCTAGCTGTGTCCCGCTGTGGCCCCGTTGTTCCCCGGTTTGTCCCCACTGTCCCCCGCTGTGCCCCTCGCTGAGTACCTCTGTGTCCCGCTCTGTCCTCGCTTTGTCCCTGCTATGTCCCGCTGTGTCCCTGCTGTGTCCGTGCTGTGTTCCGTTCTCTCCCGCTGTGTGCAGCTCTGTGTCCTCCGCTGTGTCCTCCACTGTGTCCCGCTGTGTCCCGGTGTGTCCCGTTTGTCCCCCGCTGTGTCCCGCTGTTTCCCACTGTGCCCCTGCTGTGTCCCCGCTGTGTCCCGCTGTGTACCCTGCAGTGTCCTGCTGTGTCCCCCGATGTGTCCCGCTATGTCCCGCTGTGTCCACACTGTGTCCCGTTGTGTCCCCGCTGTGTCCCCTGCTGTGTCCCGCTGTGTCCCCAGCTGTGTCCCCTGCTGTGTCCCTCTCTTTCCCGCTGTGTCCCACTGTCTCCTGGCTGTGTCCCCATTTGTGTCCCGCTGTGTCCTCGCTGTGTCCCCCGCTGTGTCCCCATGTGTCACGCTGTGTCCTCGCTGGGTCCCCCGCTGTGTCCCCGCTCTGTCCCCGCTGTCCCCCAGTGTGTGACCGCTGTCCTCTGTTGTATCCCACGCTGTGTCCCGTTGTGTCCTCGCTGTGTCTACCTGTGTCCCTGCTGTGTCTCCGTTGTGTCCCGCTGTGTCCCTGGTATGTCCTCACTGTGTAACCGCTGAGTCCCTCTGTGTCCCCGCTGTGTTCCGCTGTGTCGCTGCTGTGTCCCCGCTGTGTCCCCGCTGTGTCCTCCTGTGTCCCGCTGTGTCCTCGCTGTGTCATTCTGTACCCCGCTGTGTCCCCCGTTGTGTCCCCCACTATTTCCCCGCTGTGACCCGCTTTGTCCATGCTGTGGCCCCAGCTGTGTCCCGCTGTGTCCCCGGCTGTGTCCCCTGAAGTGTCCCGCTCTTTCCCGCTGTGTCCCGCTGTGTCCTTGCTGTGTCCCCATTTGTGTCCCGCTGTGTCCTCTCTGTGTCCCCCGCTGTGTCCCGCTGTGTCCCCATGTGTCACGCTGTGTCCTCAATGGGGCCCCTGCTGTGTCCCCGCTCTGTCCCTGCTGTGTTCCACACTCTCCCGCTGTTTGCGGCTCTGTGTCCCCTGCTGTGTGGCCCGCTGTGTCCGGCAGTATCCCGGTGTATCCCGCTCTGTCCCCCGCTGTGTCCAGCTGTTTCCCACTGT
>NW_012286249.1:0-3684 GCF_000151885.1 Dipodomys ordii
CCCTGCTGTGTCCCCGCTGTGTCCAGCTGTGTCCCGTTTTGTCCCGCTGTGTCCCGCTGTGTCCCCGCTGTGTCCCCCACTATCTCCCCGCTGTGTCCCGCTGTGTCCCCCGCTGTGTCCCGCTGTGTCCCCTGCTGTGTCCCCAGCTATGTCCCTCTGTCTCCCTTTGTGTCCTTGCTGTGTCCCCGCTGTGTCCTGCTGTGTCCCTCTGTGTCCCCGCTGTACCCCGCTGTGTCCCCGCTTTGTCCCCGCTGTGTCCCGCTGTGTCCCCAGCTGTGTCCCGCAGTGTCCACTGCTGTGTCCCCTGCTATGTCCCGCTGTGTCCCGTTGTGTCCTTGCTGTGTCCCCGCTGTGTCCTCCTGTGTCCCGCTGTGTCCTCGCTGTGTCGTTCTGTATCCTGTTGTGTCCCCCGCTGTGTCCCCCACTATTTCCCCGCTGTGACCCGCTATGTCCGTGCTGTGTCCCACGCTGTGTCCCACTGTGTCCCGCTGTGTCCCCAGCTGAGTTCCCCGCTGTGTCCCTCTGTGGGCTGCTGTGTTCCACTGTGTCCCGCTGTGTCCCCGCTGTCCGCCGGTGTGTCACCGCTGTCTCCCGCTGTATCCCCCACTGTGTCCCGCGGTGTCCCCCGCTGTGTCCCGCTGTGTCCCGCTGTGTCCCCGCTGTCCGCCGGTGTGTCACCGCTGTCCCCCGCTGTATCCCCCGCTGTGTCCCGCTGTGTCCTTGCTGTGTCCCGCTGTGTCCCCGCTGTGTGTCCACTGTGTACCACTGTGTCCCTGGTGTGTCCTCGCTCTGTAACCGCTGAGTCCCTCTGTGTCCCCGCTGTGTCCCACTGTGTCCCCCGCTGTGTCCCCGCTGTGTCCCCGCTGTGTGCTCCTTTGTCCCACTGTGTCCTCGCGGTGTCCTTCTGTATCCCGCTGTGTCCCCCGCTGTGTCCCCCACTATTTCCCTGCTGTGACCCGCTGTGTCCATGCTGTGTCCCCCGCTGTGTCCCGCTGTGTCCTGCTGTGTCCCGCTGTGTTCCCCGCTGTGTCCCGCTGTGTCCCACTGTGTCCCGCTGTGTCCCGCTGTGTGCCTGCTCTCCCCCGGTGTGTCCCCTGCTGTGTCCCGCTGTGTCCTGCTGTGTCCCCGCTGTGGCCCGCTGTGTCCTGCTGTGTCCGACGCTATGTCCCACGCTGTGTCCCGCTGTGTCCCCGCTGTGTCCGCTCTGGGTCCCGCTGGGTCCCGCTGTGTCCCTGGTGTGTCCCCGCTGTGTAATCTCTACGTCCGTCTGTGTCCCCGCTGTGTCCCGCAGTGTCCACCTATATCCCCGCTTTGTCCTCGCTGTGTCCTTCTGTATCCCGCTGTGTCCCCCACTATTTCTCCGCTGTGAAACGCTGTGTCCCGCAGTGTCCCTGCTGTGTCCTCGATGTATCCACAGCTGTGTCCCACTGTGTCCCCCGCTGTGTCCCCGCTGTGTCCCCGCTGTGTCCTCCTGTGTCCCGTTGTGTCCTCGCTGTGTCCTTCTGTATCCCGCTGTGTCCCCCGCTGTGTCCCGCTGTGTCCCGATGTGTACCGCTGTGTCTGCCTCTGTGTACCCCGCTGTGTCCTGCTGTGTCCTCACTGTGTCCCCCGCTGATTCCCGCTGTTTCCCCCGCTGTGTCACCCGCTGTGTCCTTTGATGTGTCCCCAGCTGAATCCCGCTGTGTCCCCCGCTATTTACCGCTGTGTCCCCCACTGTGTCCCCCGCTTTGTCCCCGCTGTGTCCCCGCTGTGTTCCGCTGTGTCCCGCTGTGTCCCTCTGTGTCGCCCCCAATGTCCCCGTGTCTCCGCTGTTTCCCACTGTGACCCCCTCGCTGTCCTGCTGTGTCCCCGTTGTCCACCTGTGTGTCCCCTCTGTGCCCCGCTGTGTCCCCGCTGTGTCCCGCTGTGTCCCGATTTGTCCCGCTGTGTCACCGCTTTGTCACTGCTGTGTCTCGCTGTGTCCCGCTGTGTTCCACGCTGTGTCCCTCTGTGTCCCCTGCTGTGTCCCCCGCTGTGTCCCGCTGTGTCCCGTTGCGTACTTGCTGTGTCCCCGCTGTGTCCTGCTGTGTCCCTCTGTGTCCCCGCTGTACCCCGATGTGTCCCCTGCTGTGTCCCCCGCTGTGTCCCGCTGTGTCCCCGCTGTGTCCCGCTGTGTCCCCCGCTGTTTCCCCGCTGTGTCCCACTCTGTCCCCGCTGTTTTCCGCTGTTTTCACCGCTGTGTCACCCGCTGTGTCCTTTGATGTGTCCCCAGCTGAGTCCCGCTGTGTACCCAGCTGTGTCACGCTGTGTCCCCGCTGTGTCCCGCTGTGTCCCCGCTGTGTCCCCCGCTGTGTCCCCGCTCTGTCCCACTCTGTCCCCGCTGTTTCCCGCTGTTTTCCCCGCTGTGTCACCCGCTGTGCCCTTTGATGTGTCCCCAGCTGAGTCCCGCTGTGTACCCCGCTGTGTCCCACTGTGTCCCGCTGTGTGCCCTTTTGTTCCCCTCTGTGTCCTGCTGTGTCCCCTGCTGTGTCCCCGCTGTGTCCCGCTGTGTCCCGCTGTGTACCCCGCTGTGTCCCACTGTGTCCCGCTGTGTGCCCCCTTTGTTCCCCTCTGTGTCCTGCTGTGTCCCCTGCTGTGTCCCCGCTGTGTCCCGCTGTGTCCCCCGCTATATCCTGCTCTGTCCCCCGCTGTGTTCCACTGTGTCCCTGCTGTATCCCCGATGTGTCCCACTGTGTACCCCGCTGTGTCCCTGCTGTGTTCCACTCTCTCCCGCTGTGTGCGGCTTCTGTGTCCTCTGCTGTGTCTCCTGCTGTGACATGCAGTATCCCGGTGTGTCATGCTTTGTCCCCCGATGTGTCCCGCTGTTTCCCACTGTGCCCCTGCTGTGTCCACGCTGTGTCCCGCTGTGTACCCCGCTGTGTCCCGCTGTGTGCCCCCTTTGTTCCCCTCTGTGTCCTGCTGTGTCCCCGCTGTGTCCCGCTGTGTCCCCGCTGTGCTCCGCTGTGTCGCTGATGTGTCCCGCTGTGTCCCCGCTGTGTCCCCGCTGTGTCCCCGGTGTGTCCCGCTGTGTCCCCGCTGTGTCCCCGCTTTGTCCCCGCTGTGTCCCACTCTGTCCCCACTGTGTCCCGCTTTGTCCTGCTGTGTCCCCCGCTGTGTCCCGCTGTGTGCCCCCTTTGTTCCGCTCTGTGTCCTACTGTGTCCCCAGCTGTGTCCCGCTGTGTCCCGCTGTGTCCCCGCTGTGTAACACTGGATCCCTCTTTGTGTCCCGCTGTGTCCCCCATTGTGTCCTGCTTGTCCCCTGCTGTGTACCCCGCAGTGTCCTGCTGTGTCGCCCGATGTTTCCCGCTGTGTCCTCGCTGTGTCCCCACTGTGTCCTGCTGTGTCCCCCATTGTGTCCTTGCTGTGTCCCCATTTGTGTCCCGCTGTGTCCTCACTGGGTCCCCCGCTGGGTCTCGCTGGGTCCCCATGTGTCACGCTGTGTCCTTGCTGTGTATCCCTCTGTGTCCCGCTGTGTCCTTGCGGTGTCCCACACTCTGTCCCCGCTGTTACCCGATGTGTCCCTGCTGTGTCCTCCGCTGTGTCCCGTTGTGTCCCGCTGTGTCCCCGGCTGTGTCCCCCGCTGTGTCCCGCATTTCCCGCTGTGTCCTGCTGTGTCCTTGCTGTGTCCCCATTTGTGTCCCGCTGTGTCCTCTCTGTGTCCCCCGC
>NW_012286250.1:0-2559 GCF_000151885.1 Dipodomys ordii
TCACCGCTGTTTGCCCACTGTGTCCCGCTGTGTCCCCGCTGTGTCCCCTGCTTGTGTCCCACTGTGTCCCCGGCTGTGTCCCCCGCTGTGTCCCGCTCTTTCCCGCTGTGTCCCGCTGTGTCCTTGCTGTGTCCCCATATGTGTCCCGCTGTGTCCTCTCTGTGTCCCCCGCTGTGTCCCGCTGTGTCCCCATGTGTCACGCTGTGTCCTCGCTGTGTATCACTCTGTTTCCTGTTGTGTCCTCACTGTGTCCCCCACTGTGTCCCCGCTGTTGACCCGCTGTGTCCCAGCTGTGTCCCTCGCTGTGTCCAACTGTGTCCATGCTGTGTCCTGCTCTGTCCCCCGCTGTGTCCCGCTGTGTCCCCTGCTGTGTCCCGCTGTGTCCCTGCTGTGTCCCCGCTGGGTCCCGCCGTGTCTCGCTGTGTCCCCGCTGTGTCCCCGCTGTGTCCCACTGTGTCTCTCGTGTGTCCTCGCTGTGTAACTGCTATGTCCCTCTGTGTCCCAGTAGTGTTCCACTGTGTCCCGCAGTTTCCCCCTATGTCCCCGCTGTATCCTCGCTGTGTCCCCCGCTGTGTCCCACAGTGTCCCCCGGTGTGTCCCCGGTGTGTCCCCGCTGTTTCCTCCTGTGTCCCGCTGTGTTCTTGCTGTGACCCCCGCTGTGTCCCGGTGTGTCCTCCGCTGTGTCCTGCTGTTTCCCGCTGTGTCCCGCTGTGTCCTGCGTTGTCGGCCTGTGTCCAACGCTGTGTCCCGCTGTGTCCCCGCTGTGTCCCGCTGTGTCTCGCTGTGTCCTCGCTGTGTTCAACTGTGCCCCCGCTGTGTCCCACTGTGTCCCCCGCTGTGTCCTACAGTGTCCTCGCTGTGTCCCCCCGCTGTTTCCCGCTATTTCCCCCGCTGTGTCACACGCTGTGTCTTTTGATGTGTCCCTAGCTGAGTCCCGCTGTGTCCTCCGCTGTTTACCGCTGTGTCCCCCACTGCGTCCCCCGCTTTGTCCCCGCTGTGTCCCCACTCTGTCCCGCTGTGTCCCGCTGTGTCCCTCTGTGTCGCCCCCTGTGTCCCCCTGTGTCCCCGCTGTTTCCCACTGTGACCGCCGCTGTGTCCCTGCTGTGTCCCTTTGTGTCCCGCTGTGTCCCGCTGTGTACCCCGCAGTGTCCTGCTGTGTCGCCCGCTGTGTCCCGCTGTGTCCCGCTGTGTCCCCACTGTGTCCCGCTGTATCCCCGCTGTGTCCCCTGCTGTGTCCGGCTGTGTGCCAGGCTGTGTCTGGCGCTGTGTCCTGCTCTTTCACGCTGTGTCCCGCTGTGTCCTTGGTATGTCCCCATTTGTGTCCCGCTGTGTCCTCGCTGGGTCCCCCGCTGGGTCCCGCTGTGTCCCCCGCTGTGTCCCGCTGTGTCCCCTGCTGTGTCCCCAGCTATGTCCCTCTGTCTCCCTTTGTGTCCTTGCTGTGTCCCCGCTGTGTCCTGCTGTGTCCCTCTGTGTCCCCGCTGTACCCCGCTGTGTCCCCGCTTTGTCCCCGCTGTGTCCCGCTGTGTCCCCATCTGTGTCCCGCTGTGTCCACTGCTGTGTCCCCTGCTATGTCCCGCTGTGTCCCGTTGTGTCCTTGCTGTGTCCCCGCTGTGTCCTCCTGTGTCCCGCTGTGTCCTCACTGTGTCGTTCTGTATCCTGTTGTGTCCCCCGCTGTGTCCCCCACTATTTCCCCGCTGTGACCCGCTATGTCCATGCTGTGTCCCCCGCTGTTTCCCGCTGTGTCCCGCTGTGTCCCCAGCTGAGTTCCCCGCTGTGTCCCTCTGTGGGCTGCTGTGTTCCACTGTGTCCCGCTGTGTCCCGCTGTGTCCCCGCTGTCCGCCGGTGTGTCACCGCTGTCTCCCGCTGTATCCCCCACTGTGTCCCGCGGTGTCCCCCGCTGTGTCCCGCTGTGTCCCACTGTGTCCCCGCTGTCATCAGGTGTGTCACCGCTGTCCCCCGCTGTATCCCCGCTGTGTCCCGCTGTGTCCTTGCTGTGTCCCGCTGTGTCCCCGCTGTGTGTCCACTGTGTCCCACTGTGTCCCTGGTGTGTCCTTGCTCTGTAACCGCTGAGTCCCTCTGTGTCCCCGCTGTGTCCCACTGTGTCCCCCGCTGTGTCCCCGCTGTGTCCCCGCTGTGTGCTCCTTTGTCCCACTGTGTCCTCGCGGTGTCCTTCTGTATCCCGCTGTGTCCCCCGCTGTGTCCCCCACTATTTCCCCGCTGTGACCCGCTGTGTCCATGCTGTGTCCCCCGCTGTGTCCCGCTGTGTCCTGCTGTGTCCCGCTGTGTTCCCCGCTGTGTCCCGCTGTGTCCCGCTGTGTCCCGCTGTGTGCCTGCTCTCCCCCGGTGTGTCCCCCGCTGTGTCCCGCTGTGTCCTGCTGTGTCCCCGCTGTGGCCCGCTGTGTCCTGCTGTGTCCGCCTCTATGTCCCACGCTGTGTCCCGCTGTGTCCCCGCTGTGTCCGCGATGGGTCCCTCTGGGTCCCGCTGTGTCCCTGCTGTGTCCCCGCTGTGTCCTCTCTATGTCCGTCTGAGTCCCCGCTGTGTCCCGCAGTGTCCACCTA
>NW_012286251.1:0-1956 GCF_000151885.1 Dipodomys ordii
TCCCCCCGCTGTGTCCCGCTGTGTCCCTCACTGTGTCCCCCAGCTGTGTCCCGCTGTGTCCCCCCGCTGTGTCCCCCCACTGTGTCTCGCTGTGTCCCCCCGCTGTGTCCCGCTGTGTCCCGCTGTGTCCCCGCTGTACACCAGTGTGTCACCGCTGTCCCCCGCTGTGTCCTCCGCTGTGTCCCGCTGTGTCCTCGCTGTGTCTCACTGTGTCCCCGTTTTGTCTCCGCTGTGTCCCGCTGTGTCCCTGGTGTGTCCTCGCTGTGTCCCCTCTGAGTCCCTCTGTGTCCCCGCTGTGTCCCACTGTGTCCCCTGCTGTGTCCCCGCTGTGTCCTGCTGTGTCCCCGCTGTGTCCCGCTGTGTCCTGCTGTGTCCCCGCTGTGTCCCGCTGTGTCCTGCTGCGTCCCCACTGTGTCCCGATTAGTACCGCTGTGTCTGCCTCTGTGTACCCCGCTGTGTCCTGCTGTGTCTCCCGCTGTGTCCTGCTGTGTCCTCGCTGTGTGCCCCGCTGTTTCCCGGTGTTTTCCCCGCTGTGTCACCCGCTGTGTCCTTTGATGTGTCCCCAGCTGAGTCCCGATGTGTCCCCCACTGTGTCCCCCGCTTTGTCCCCACTGTGTCCCCGCTCTGTCCCGCTGTGTCCCGCTGTGTCCTTCTGTATCGCCCCCTGTGTCCCCCTGTGTCTTCGCTGTTTCCCACTGTGACCCCGCGCTGTCCTGCTGTGTCCCCGTTGTCCACCGGTGTGTCCCTTCTGTCCCCCGCTTTGTCCCCGCTGTGTCCCGCTGTTTCCCGATGTGTCCCCCTGTGTCGCCGCTTTGTCATTGCTGTGTCTCGCTGTGTCCCGCTGTGTCCACGCTGTGTCCCGCTCTGTCCCAGCCTGTGTCCCGCTGTGTCCCCCGCTGTGTTCCGCTGTGTCGCTGCTGTGTCCCGATGTGTCCCCGCTGTGTCCCCGTTGTATCCCGCTGTGTCCCCACTGTGTCCCCGCTGTGTCCCCCGCTATGTCCCCGCTGTGTCCCACTCTGTCCCCACCTTGTCCCGCTTTGTCCCGCTGTGTCCCCGGCTGTGTCCTGCTGTGTCGGCCGCTGTGTCCGGTTGTGTTTCCCGCTGTGTACCCCCTGTGTCCCGCTGAGTACCGATGTGTCCCCGCTGTGTCCCCGCTGTGTCCCCGCTGTGTCTCCCTGCTGTCCCCCGCTGTGTCCCCTCTTTGTCCCGCTGTGTCCCGCTGTGTCCTCGCTGTGTCCCCGATATTTCCCGCTGTGTCCTGCTGTATCCGGCTGTGTCCCCGCTGTCCACCGCTGTGTCCCCTGCTGTGTCCCCGCTGTGTCCAGCTGTGTCCCGTTTTGTCCCGCTGTGTCCCGCTGTGTCCCCGCTTTGTTCCCCGCTTTGTCCCCGCTGTGTCTCGCTGTGTCCCTCTATGTCCCCCGCTGTGTCCCGCTGTGTCCCCTGCTGTGTCCTCCGCTGTGTCCCGCTGTGTCCCGTTGTGTCCTTGCTGTGTCCCCGCTGTGTCCTGCTGTGTCCCTCTGTGTCCACGCTGTCCCCCGCTGTGTCCCCTACTGTGTCCCCCGCTGTTTCCCGCTGTGTCCTTGCTGTGTCCCCGCTGGGTCCCGCTGTGTCCCGCTGTGTCCCCGCTGTGTCTCCGCTGTGTCCCGCTGTGTCCCTGGTGTGTCCTCACTGTTTAACCGCTAAGTCCCTCTGTGTCCCCGCAGTGTCCCACTGTGTCCCCCGCTGTTTCCCCTCTGTGTCCCCGCTCTGTCCTCTTTTGTCCCGCTGTGTCTGCGCTCTGTCCTTCTGTATCCCGCTGTGTCCCCCACTATTTCCCCGCTGTGACTTGCTGTGTCCATGCTGTGTACCCCGCTGTGTCCCGCTGTGTCTCGCTGTGTCCCTCTGTGTCGCCCCCTGTGTCCCCTTGTGTCCCCACTGTTTCCCACTGTGACCCCTGCACTGTCCTGCTGTGTCCCC
>NW_012286252.1:0-4124 GCF_000151885.1 Dipodomys ordii
AGCTGTGTCCTCCGCTGTTTACCGCTGTGTCCCCCACTGTGTCCCCCGCTGTGTCCTCCGCTGTTTACCGCTGTGTCCCCCACTGTGTCCCCCGCTTTGTCCCCGCTGTGTCCCCACTCTGTACCGCTGTGTCCCGCTGTGTCCCTCTGTGTCGCCCCCTGTGTCCCCCTGTGTCCCCGCTGTTTCCCACTGTGACCCCCGCGCTGTCCTGCTGTGTCCCTGTTGTCCACCGGTGTGTCCCCTCTGTCCCCCGCTGTGTCCCGCTGTGTCCCGCTGTGTCCCGCTGTGTCGCCGCTTTGTCACTGCTGTGTCTCGCTGTGTCCCGCTTTGTCCACGCTGTGTCCCGCACTGTCCCAGGCTGTGTCCCGCTGTGTCCCCCGCTGTTTTCCGCTGTGTCGCTGCTGTGTCCCGCTGTGTCCCCGCTGTGTCCACGGTGTGTCCCGCTGTGTCCCCGCTGTGTCCCCTCTGTGTCCCCCGCTGTGTCCCCGCTGTGTCCCACTCTGTCCCTACTGTGTCCCGCTTTGTCCCGCTTTGTCCTCCGCTGTGTCCCGCTGTGTCCCCCGCTGTGTCCGGTTGTGTTTCCCGCTGTGTCCCGCTGTGTCCTGCTGTGTACCCCCTGTGTCCCGCTGTGTACCGAAGTGTCCCCGCTTTGTCCCCGCTGTGTCTCCTTGCTCTCCCCCGCTGTGTCCCCACTGTGTTTCCGCTGTGTCCCCGCTGTGTCCCCGCTGTGTCTCCCTGCTGTCCCCTGCTGTGTCCCCATCTGTGTCCCACTGTGTCCTTGCTTTGTCCCCGCTGTTTCCCGCTGTGTCCTGCTGTGTCCTGCTGTGTCTCCGCTGTCCCCCGCTGTGTCCCCTGCTGTGTCCCCGCTGTGTCCCACTGTGTCCCGTTTTGTCCCGCTGTGTCCCGCTGTGTCCCCTGCTGTGTCCCCGCTGTGTCCTGCTGTGTCCCGTTTTGTCCCGCTGTGTCCCGCTGTGTCCCTGCTTTTCCCCCACTTTGTCCCCGCTGTGTCCCGCTGTGTCCCGCTGTGTCCCCCTCTGTGTCCCGCTGTGTCCCCTGCTGTGTCCACGCTGTGTCCTGCTGTGTCCCCTTGTGTCCTTGCTGTGTCCCCGCTTTGTCCTGCTGTGTCCCTCTTTGTCCCCGCTGTCCCCCGCTGTGTCCCCTACTGTGTCCCCCGCTGTGTCCTGCTGTGTCCCGCTGTGTCCTCCGCTGTGTTCCCCTCTGTGTCCTGCTGTGTCCGGCTGTGTCCCGCTGTGTACTCGCTGTGTCCCCGCTGTGTCCCGCTGTGTCCTCGATGTGTCCCAGCTGTGTCCCGCTGTGTCCCCGTTGCTCCCCGGTTTGTCCCGACTGTGTCCCGCTGTGTCCCTCGCTGTGTACCTCTGTGTCCCGCTCTGTCCTCGCTTTGTCCCCGCGATGTCCCGCTGTGTCCCCGCTGTGTCCGTGCTCTGTTCCACTCTCTCCCGCTGTGTGCGGCTCTGTGTCCCCTGCTGTGTCCCCCGCTTTGTCCCACTGTATCCCGGTGTGTCCCGCTTTGTCCCCCGCTGTGTCCCGCTGTGACCTCGCTGTGTTCCAGCTGTGTCCCGCTGTGTCCCCGTTGTTTCCCGGTTTGGCCCCACTGTCCCCCGCTGTGTCCCTCGCTGTGTACCTCTGTGTCCCGCTCTGACCTCGCTTTGTCCCCGCGATGTCCCGCTGTGTCCCAGCTGTATTCCTGCTGTGTTACACTCTCTCCCGCTGTGTGCGGCTCTGTGTCCCCTGCTTTGTCCCTGCTTTGTCCCGTGCTGTGTCCCGCTGTATCTCGGTGTGTCCCGCTTTGTCCCCCGCTGTGTCCCGCTTTTTCCCGCTGTGCCCCTGCTGTGTCACCGCTGTGTCCTGCTGTGTACCCCGCTGTGTCCCACTGTGTCCCGCTGTGTGCCCCCTTTGTTCCCCTCTGTGTCCTGCTGTGTCCCCTGCTGTGTACCCGCTGTGTAATACTGTGTCCCCCTTTGTGTCCCACTGTGTCCCCGGCTGTGTCCCTGCTGTGTCCCTTTGTGTCCCGCTGTGTCCCGCTGTGTACCCCGCAGTGTCCTGCTGTGTCGCCCGATGTGTCCCGCTGTGTCCCGCTGTGTCCCCACTGTGTCCCGCTGTATCCCCGCTGTGTCCCCTGCTGTGTCCGGCTGTGTGCCAGGCTGTGTCTTCCGCTGTGTCCTGCTCTTTCACGTTGTGTCCCTCTGTGTCCTTGCTATGTCCCCATTTGTGTCCCGCTGTGTCCTCGCTGGGTCCCCCACTGTGTCCCCGCTGTGACCCGATGTATCCCTGCTGTGTCCCACGCTGTGTCCCGCTGTGTCCCGTCTGTGTCCCCCGCTGTGTCCCGCTCTTTCCCGTTGTGTCCCGCTGTGTCCTTGCTGTGTCTCCATTTGTGTCCCGCTGTGTCCTCTCTGTGTCCCCCGCTGTGTCCCGCTGTGTCCCCATGTGTCACGCTGTGTCCTTTCTGTGTAACCTTCTGTATCATTCTGTGTCCTCGCTGTGTCCCACTCTGTGTTCCCGCTGTGACCCGCTGTGTTCCTTCTGTGTCCCTGCTGTGTCCCGCTGTGTCCCGCTGTGGCCCGCTGTGTCCCGCTTTGTCCTCTCTGTGTCTCACTGTGTCCCGGCTTTGTCTCCGCTGTGTCCCGCTGTGTCCCTGGTGTGTCCTCGCTGTGTAACTGCTGAGTCCCTCTGTGTCCCCGCTGTGTCCCACTGTGTCCCCCGCTGGGTCCCCGCTGTGTCCCCGCGGTGTCCCGCTGTGTCCTCGCTGTGTCCCGCTGTGTCCCGCTGTGTCCCCGCTGTGTCCCGATGTGTACCGCTGTGTCTGCCTCTGTGTCCCCCGCTGTGTCCTGCAGTGTCCTCGCTGTGTCCCCCGCTGTTTCCCGCTATTTCCCCCGCTGTATCACACGCTGTGTCCTTTGATGTGTCCCTAGCTGAGTCCCGCTGTGTCCTCCGCTGTTTACCGCTGTGTCCCCCACTGTGTCCCCCGCTTTGTCCCCGCTGTGTCCCCACTCTGTCCCGCTGTGTCCCTCTGTGTCGCCCCCTGTGTCCCCCTGTGTCCCCGCTGTTTCCCACTGTGACACTCGCGCTGTCCTGTTGTGTCCCCGTTGTCTACCGGTGTGTCCCCTCTGTCCCCCGCTGTGTCCCGCTGTGTCCCGCTGTGTCGCCGCTTTGTCACTGCTGTGTCTCGCTCTGTCCCGCTTTGTCCACGCTGTGTCCCGCACTGTCCCAGGCTGTGTCCCGCTGTGTCCCCCGCTGTGTTCCGCTGTGTCGCTGCTGTGTCCCGCTGTGTCCCCGCTGTGTCCACGGTGTGTCCCGCTGTGTCCCCGCTGTGTCCCCTCTGTGTCCCCCGCTGTGTCCCCGCTGTGTCCCACTCTGTCCCTACTGTGTCCCGCTTTGTCCCGCTGTGTCCTCCGCTGTGTCCCGCTGTGTCCCCCGCTGTGTCCGGTTGTGTTTCCCGCTGTGTCCCGCTGTGTCCTGCTGTGTACCCCCTGTGTCCCGCTGTGTACCGAAGTGTCCCCGCTGTGTCCCCGCTGTGTCTCCCTGCTCTCCCCGCTGTGTCCCCACTGTGTTCGCGTGTCCCGCTGTGTCCCGCTGTGTCTCCCTGCTGTCCCCCACTGTGTCCCTCTGTGTCCCACTGTGTCCTTGCTTTGTCCCCGCTGTTTCCCGCTGTGTCCTGCTGTGTCCTGCTGTGTCCCCGCTGTCCCCCGCTGTGTCCCCTGCTGTGTCCCCGCTGTGTCCCGCTGTGTCCCGTTTTGTCCCGCTGTGTCCCGCTGTGTCCCCTGCTGTGTCCCCGCTGTGTCCCGCTGTGTCCCGTTTTGTCCCGCTGTGTCCCTGCTTTGTCCCCCGCTTTGTCCCCGCTGTGTCCCGCTGTGTCCCGCTGTGTCCCCCACTGTGTCCCACTGTGTTCCCTGCTGTGTCCACACTGTGTCCCGCTGTGTCCCCTTGTGTCCTTGCTGTGTCCCCGCTTTGTCCTGCTGTGTCCCTCTTTGTCCCCGCTGTCCCCCGCTGTGTCCCCTGCTGTGTCCCCCGCTGTGTCCTGCTGTGTCCAGCTGTGTCCTCCGCTGTGTTCCCCTCTGTGTCCTAACTGTGTCCGGCTGTGTCCCGCTGTGTACTCGCTGTGTCCC
>NW_012286253.1:0-2166 GCF_000151885.1 Dipodomys ordii
CGCTGTGTCCCGATGTGTACCGCTGTGTCTGCCTCTGTGTCCCCCGCTGTGTCCTGCAGTGTCCTCGCTGTGTCCCCCGCTGCTTCCCGCTATTTCCCCCGCTGTGTCACACGCTGTGTCCTTTGATGTGTCCCTAGCTGAGTCCCGCTGTGTCCTCCGCTGTTTACCGCTGTGTTTCCCGCTGTTTACCGCTGTGTCACCCACTGTGTCCCCCGCTTTGTCCCCGCTGTGTCCCCACTCTGTCCCGCTGTGTCCCGCTGTGTCCCTCTGTTTCGCCCCCTGTGTCCCCCTGTGTCCCCGCTGTTTCCCACTGTGACCCCCGCGCTGTCCTGCTGTGTCCCCGTTGTCCACCGATGTGTCCCCTCTGTCCCCCGCTGTGTCTTGCTGTGTCCCGCTGTGTCCCGCTGTGTCGCCGCTTTGTCACTGCTGTGTCTCGCTGTGTCCCGCTTTGTCCACGCTGTGTCCCGCTCTGTCCCAGGCTGTGTCCCGCTGTGTCCCCGCTGTGTCCACGGTGTGTCCCGCTGTGTCCCCGCTGTGTCCCCTCTGTGTCCCCCACTGGGACCCCGCTGTGTCCCACTCTGTCCCTACTGTGTCCTGCTTTGTCCCGCTGTGTCCTCCGCTGTGTCCCGCTGTGTCCCCCGCTGTGTCTGGTTGTGTTTCCCGCTGTGTCCCGCTGTGTCCTGCTGTGTACCCCCTGTGTCCCGCTGTGTCCCGCTGTGTCCCCTGCTGTGTCCCCGCTGTGTCTCGCTGTGTCCCGTTTTGTCCCGCTGTGTCCCGCTGTGTCCCCTGCTGTGTCCCCGCTGTGTCCTGCTGTGTCCCGTTTTGTCCCGCTGTGTCCCGCTGTGTCCCCTGATGTGTCCCCGCTGTGTCCCGCTGTGTCCCGTTTTGTCCCGCTGTGTCCCGCTGTGTCCCTGCTTTGTCCCTCGCTTTGTCCCTGCTGTGTCCTGCTGTGTCCCGCTGTGTCCCCCGCTGTGTCCCGCTGTGTCCCCTGCTGTGTCCACGCTGTGTCCCGCTGTGTTCCCTTCTGTCCTTGCTGTGTCCCCGCTTTGTCCTGCTGTGTCCCTCTTTGTCCCCGCTGTCCCCCGCTGTGTCCCCTGCTGTGTCCCCCGCTGTGTCCCGCTGTGTCCTGCTGTGTCCTCCGCTGTGTCCCGCTGTGTACTCGCTGTGTCCCCGCTGTGTCCCGCTGTGTCCTCGCTGTGTCCTGCGGTGTCCCCTGCTGTGTCCCCGCTGTGTAACACTGTGTCCCCCTTTATGTCCCGCTGTGTCCCCCGCTGTGTCCCTGCTGTGTCCCTTTGTGTCCCGCTGTGTCCTGCTGTGTACCCCGTAGTGTCCTGCTGTGTCGCCCGATGTGTCCCGCTGTGTCCCCACTGTGTCCCGCTGCATCCCCGCTTTGTCCCCTGCTGTGTCCGGCTGTGTGCCAGGCTGTGTCTTCCGCTGTGTCCTGCTCTTTCACGCTGTGTCCTTGCTATGTCCCCATTTGTGTCCCGCTGTGTCCGCGCTGGGTCCCCCGCTGGGTCCCGCTGGGTCCCCACGTGTCACGCTGTGTCCTCGCTGTGTATCCCTCTGTGTCCCGCTGTGTCCTTGCTGTGTCCCCCACTGTGTCCCCGCTGTGACCCGATGTATCCGTGCTGTGTCCCACGCTGTGTCCCGCTGTGTCCCGGCTGTGTCCCCCGCTGTGTCCCGCTCTTTCCCGCTGTGTCCCGCTGTGTCCTTGCTGTGTCTCCATTTGTGTCCCGCTGTGTCCTCTCTGTGTCCCCCGCTGTGTCCCGCTGTGTCCCCATGTGTCACGCTGTGTCCTCTCTGTGTATCCTTCTGTGTCCCGCTCTGTCCTCGCTGTGTCCCACACTGTGCCCCGCTGTGACCCGCTGTGTTCCTTCTGTGTCCCTGCTGTGTCCCGCTGTGTCCCGCTGTGTCCCCGATGTCCCCTGCTGTGTCCCGTTGTGTCCCCACTGTCTGCATGTGTGTCCCCGCTGTTCCCCGCTGTGTCCCCCGCTGTGTCCCACTGTGTCCTCGCTGTGTCCCCAGCTGTGTCCCGCTGTGTCCCCCGCTGTGTCCCCCACTGTGTCACGCTGCGCCCCGCTGTGTCCCCACTGTCCGCCTGTGTGTCACCGCTGTCCCCCGCTGAATCCTCCGCTGTGTCCTGCTGTGTCCTCTCTGTGTCTCACT
>NW_012286254.1:0-4484 GCF_000151885.1 Dipodomys ordii
CCGCTGTGTCCCGCTGTGTCCCACTGTGTCCCCCGCTGTGTCCCGCTGTGTCCCCTGCTGTGTCCCCCGCTGTGTCCCGCTGTGTCCCGTTGTGTCCTTGCTGTGTCCCCGCTTTGTCCTGCTGTGTCCCTCTGTGTCCCTGCTGTCCCCCGCTGTGTCCCCTGCTGTGACCACCGCTGTGTCCCGCTGTGTCCCTGCTATGTCCCCGCTGGGTCCCGCTGTGTCCCCGCTGTGTCCCCACTGTGTCCCGCTGTGTCCCTGGTGTGTCCTCACTGTGTAACCGCTAAGCCCCTCTGTATCCCCGCAGTGTCCCACTGTGTCCCCCGCTGTTTCCCCGCTGTGTCTCCGCTGTGTCCTCCTGTGTCCTGCTGTGTCCTCGCTGTGTCCTTCTGTATCCTGCTCTGTCCCCCGCTGTGTCCCCCACTATTTCCTCGATGTGACTACCTGTGTCCATGCTGTGTCCTCGCTGTGTCCCGCTGTGTTCTGCTGTGTCCGCCTCTGTGTCCGCCGCTGTGTCCCGCTGTGTCCTCGATGTGTCCCCTCCGGGTCCCGCTGTGTCTCGCTGTTTCCCTTCTGTGTCCCCGCTGTGTCCTGCTGTGTCTCCGCTGTGTCCCGCTGTTTCCCCGCTGTGTCCTGCTGTGTCCCGATGTGTCCCGCTGTGTCGCCACTTTGTCACTGCTGTGTCTCGCTGTGTCCCGCTGTGTCCACGCTGTGTCCCGCTCTGTCCCAGGCTGTGTCCGGCTGTGTCCCCCGCTGTGTTCCGCTGTGTCGCTGCTGTGTCCCGCTGTGTCCCCACTGTGTCCCCGGTGTGTCCCGCTGTGTCCCCGCTGTGTCCCCGCTGTGTCCCCCACTGTGTCCCCGCTGTGTCCCACTCTGTCCCCACTGTGTCCCGCTTTGTCCCGCTGTGTCCCCGCTCTGTCCTGCTGTGTGCCCCCTTTGTTCCCCTCTGTGTCCTGCTGTGTCCCGTGCTGTGTCCCCGCTGTGTCCCGCTGTGTCCCCGCTGTGTAACGCTGGGTCCCCCTTTGTGTCCCGCTGTGAACCCCGCTGTGTCCCCGCTGTGTCCCGGTGTGTCCCCCTGTGTCCTGCTGTGTCCCCTGCTGTGTTCCGCTGTGTTCGGCTGTTGCCTTGCTGTGTCCCCTGCTCTGTCCCTCTGTGTCCCGCTTTTTCCTCGTTGTGTCCCCTGCAACATCCAGCTGTGTTCCCCGCTCTGTCCCGCTGTGTACGTGATGTGTCCCGCTGTGTCTCCCGCTATATCCTGCTCTGTCCCCCGCTGTGTCCCGCTGTGTCCCTGTTGTATCCCCGATGGGTCCCACTGTGTACCCCGCTGTGTCCCGCTGTTTCCCCCGCTGTGTTCCCCTCTGTGTCCTGCTGTGTCCGGCTGTGTCACGCTTCTGTACTCGCTGTGTCCCCGCTATGTCCCGCTGTGTCCTCGCTGTGACCCAGCTGTGTCCCGCTGTGTCCCCGTTGTTCCCCGGTTTGTCCCCACTGTCTCCTGCTGTGTCCCTCGCTGTGTACCTCTGTGTCCTGTTCTGTCCTCGCTTTGTCCCCGCGATGTCCCGCTGTGTCCCCGCTGTGTCCCTGCTGAGTTCCACTCTCTCCCGCTGCGTTCGGCTCTGTGTCCCCTGCTGTGTCCCACGCTGTGTCCCGCTGTGTCCCCGCTGTGTAACGCTATGTCCCTCTTTGTGTCCCGCTGTGTCCCCCACTGTGTCCAGCTGTGTCCCTGCTGTATCCCCGATGTGTCCCGCTGTGTACCCCGCTGTGTCCCACTGTGTCCCCCTGTGTCCCCGCTGTGTCCCGCTGTGTCCCCGCTGTGTAACGCTGGGTCCCCTTTTGTGTCCCGCTGTGTCCCCCGCTGTGTCCCTGCTGTGTCCCGCTGTGTCCCCCTGTGTCCCTTTGTGTCCCGCTGTGTGCCCCCTTTGTTCCCCTCTGTGTCCTGCTGTGTCCCCTGCTATGTCCCCGCTGTGTCCCGCTGTGTCCCCGCTGTGTAACGCTGGGTCCCCCTTTGTGTCCCGCTGTGTCCCCCGCTGTGTCCCTGCTGTGTCCCGCTGTGTCCCGCTGTGTCCCGCTGTGTACCCCGCAGTGTCCTGCTGTGTCGCCCGATGTGTCCCGCTGTGTACCGCTGTGTCCCTACTGTGTCCTGCTGTGTCCCCGCTGTGTCCCCTGCTGTGTCCCGCTGTGTCCCCGGCTGTGTCCCCCACTGTGTCCCGCTCTTTCACGCTGTGTCCTGCTGTGTCCTTGCTGGGTCCCCATTTGTGTCCCGCTGTGTCCTCGCTGAGTCCCACGCTGGGTCCCGCTGTGTCCCCTGCTGTGTCCCGCTGTGTCCCCGGCTCTGTCCCCCGCTGTGTCCCGCTCTTTCCCGCTGTGTCCTTGCTGTGTCCAAATTGTGTCCCGCTGTGTCCTCTCTGTGTCCCCCGCTGTGTCCCGCTGTGTCCCCATGTGTCACGCTGTGTCCTCTCTGTGTATCCTTCTGTGTCTTGCTGTGTCTTCGCTGTGTCCCACACTGTGTTCCCGCTGTGACCCGCTGTGTCCCTGCTGTGTCTCTGCTGTGTCTCGCTGTGTCCCGCTGTGTCCCCGATGTCCCCCGCTGTGTCCTGTTGTGTCCCCGCTATCTGCATGTGTGTCCCCGCTCTCCCCCGCTGTCTCACCCGCTGTGTCCCGCTGTGTCCTCGCTGTGTCCCCAGCTGTGTCCCGCTGTGTCTCCCGCTGTATCCTCCACTGTGTCCCGCTGTGTCCCTGCTGTATGCCAGTGTGTCACCGCTGTCCTCCGCTGTGTCCTATGCTGTGTCCCGCTGTGTCCTCGCTGTGTCTCACTGTGTCACTGTTTTGTCTCCGCTGTGTCCCGCTGTGTCCCTGGTGTGTCCTCGCTGTGTCCCCGCTGAGTCCCTCTGTGTCCCCTCTGTGTCCCACTGTGTCCCCCGCTGTGGCCCCGTTGTGTCCCCGCTGTGTCCCCGCTGTGTCCTGCTGTGTCCCCGCTGTGTCCCGCTGTCTCCTGCTGTGTCCCCGCTGTGTCCCGCTGTGTCCCGCTGCGTCCCCGCTGTGTCCCAATGTGTACCGCTGTGTCTGCCTCTGTGTACCCCGCTGTGTCCTGCTGAGTCTCCCGCTGTGTCCTGCTGTGTCCTCGCTTTGTCCCCCGCTGTTTCCCGCTGTTTTCCCCCCTGTGTCACCCGCTGTGTCCTTTGATGTGTCCCCTGCTGAGTCCCGCTGTGTACCCCGCTTTGTCCCACTGTGTCCCGCTGTGTGCCCCCTTTGTTCCCCTCTGTGTCCTTCTGTGTCCCCTGATGTGTCCCCGCTGTGTCCCGCTGTGTCCCGCTGTGTCCCGCTGTGTACCCTGCAGTGTCCGGCTGTGTCCCCCGATGTGTATCGCTGTGTCCCCACTGTGTCCCCACTGTGTCCCGCTGTGTCCCCGCTGTGTCCCCTGCTGTGTCCCACTGTGTCCCCGGTTGTGTCCCTGGCTGTGTCCCGCTCTTTCCCGCTGTGTCCCGCTGTGTCCTTGCTGTGTCCCCATTTGTGTCCCGATGTGTCCTCGCTGGGTCACCCGCTGTGATCCGCTGTGTCCATGCTGTGTCTCCAGCTGTGTCCCGATGTGTCCCGCTGTGTGTCCCGCTGTGTTCCCCGCTGTGTCCCGCTGTGTCCCGCTGTGTGCCTGCTCTCCCCCGGTGTGTCCCCCGCTGTGTCCCGCTGTGTCCCCATGTGTCACGCTGTGTCTCCCTGCTGTCTCCCGCTTTGTCCCAAGCTGTGTCCTCGCTGTGTCCCACACTGTGTCCCCGCTCTGTCCCTGTGTGTTACACTCTCTCCCACTCTTTGCGGCTCTGTGTCCCCTGCTGTGTCCCCTGCTGTGTCCCGCAGTATCCCGGTGTGTCCCGCTTTGTCCCCCGCTGTGTCCCGCTGTTTCCCACTGTGCCCCTGCTGTGTCCCCGCTGTGTCCTGCTGTGTACCCCGCTATTTCCCACTGTGTTCCGCTGTGTGCCCCCTTGTTCCCCTCTGTGTCCTGCTGTGTCCCCTGCTGTGTCCCCACTGTGTCCCGCTGTGTCCTCTGCTGTGTCCAACTGTGTCCCCTGCTGTGTCCCCGCTGTGTCCCCGCTGTCCTAACTGTGTCCCGCTGTGTCCCCGTTGTTCCCCGGTTTGTCCCCACTGTTCCCCGCTCTGTCCCTCGCTGTGTACCTCTGTGTCCCGCTCTGTCCTCGCTTTGTCCCTGCTATGTCCCGCTGTGTCCCTGCTGTGTCTGTGCTGTGTTCCACTCTCTCCCGCTGTGTGCAGCTCTGTGTCCTCTGCTGTGTCCCCCGCTGTGTCCCGCTGTGTCCCGGTGTGTCCCGCTTTGTCCCCCGCTGTGTCCTGCTGTTTCCCACTGTGCCCCTGCTGTGTCCCCGCTGTGTCCCACTGTGTACCCCGCTGTGTCCCACTGTGTCCCCTGCTGTGTCCCTGCTGTATTCCATTTGTGTCCCGCTGTGTCCCGCTGTGTACCCTGCAGTGTCATGCTGTGTCCC
>NW_012286255.1:0-3916 GCF_000151885.1 Dipodomys ordii
TCACTGTGTAAACGCTGTGTCCCTGGTGTGTCCTCGCTGTGTAATCTCTATGACCCTCTGTGTCCCCGCTGTGTCCCGCAGTGTCCCCCTATGTCCCCTCTGTGTCCTCGCTTTGTCCTTCTGTTTCCCGCTGTGTCCCCCGCTGTGTCCCCCACTATTTCCCCGCTGTGAAACGCTGTGTCCCCCAGTCTCCCTGCTGTGTCCTCGCTGTATGCGCAGCTGTGTCCCACTGTGTCCCCCGCTGTGTCCCCGCTGTGTCCCCGCTGTGTCCTCCTGAGTCCCGCTGTGTCCTCGCTGTGTCCTTCTGTATCCCGCTGTGTCTCCCGCTGTGTCCCCCACTATTTCCCTGCTGTGTCCCGCTGTGTCCATGCTGTGTCCCCCGCTGTGTCCCGCTGTGTCCCGCTGTGTTCCCCGCTGTGTTCCCCGCTGTGTCCCGCTGTGTCCTCGCTGTGTCCCCGCTGTGTCCCGATCTGTCCCGCTGTGTCCCGCTGTGTCCGCCTCTGTGTCCGCCTCTGTGTCCCCCACTGTGTTCTGCTGTGTCCCTGCTGGGTCCCCGCTGGGTCCCGCTGGGTCCTGCTGTGTCCCCACTGTGTCCCTCTGTGTCCCTGGTGTGTCCTCGCTGTGTAACTGCTATGTCTCTCTGTCCCCGCTGTGTCCCACTGTGTCCCGCAGTGTCCCCCTATGTCCCCTCTGTGTCCTCGCTGTATCCCCTGCTGTGTCCCAATGTGTCTCCTGCTGTGTCCCCGCTGTGTCCCCGCTGTGTCCTAGCTGTGTCCTGCTGTGTCCCAGTTGTTCCCCGGTTTGTCCCCACTGTCGCCCGCTGTGTCCCTCGCTGTGTACCTCTGTGTCCCGCTCTGTCCTCGCTTTGTCCCCGCTATGTCCTGCTGTGTCCCTGCTGTGTCCGTGCTGTGTTCCACTCTCTCCCGCTGTGTGCAGCTCTGTGTCCTCCGCTGTGTCCCGGTGTGTCCCGCTTTGTCCCGCTTTGTCCCCCGCTGTGTCCCGCTGTTTCCCACTGTGCCCCTGCTGTGTCCCCTGCTGTGTCCCACTGTGTCCCCTGCTGTGTCCCCACTGTGTCCCCGCTGTGTCCTAGCTGTGTCCCGCTGTGACCACACTGTGTCCCGCTATGTCCCCGCTGTGTCCCCTGCTGTGTCCCGCTGCGTCCCCGGCTGTGTCCCCTGCTGTGTCCCTCTGTGTCCCGCGTTGTCCTCGTTGTGTCCCCTGCTATATCCCACTGTGTTCCCCGCTCTGTCCCGCTGTGTCCCTGCTGTGTCCTGCTGTGTCCACCGCTATATCCTGCTCTGTCCCCCGCTGTGTTCCGCTGTGTCCCTGCTGTATCCCTGCTGTATCCCAGATGTGTCCCACTGTGTACCCTGCTGTGTCCCGCTGTGTCCCTCTGTGTCTCCCGCTGTGTTCCCGTCTGTGTCCTGCTGTGTCCGGCTGTGTCCCCTTGTGTCCTTGCTGTGTCCCCTGCTGTGTCCCGCTGTGTCTTCGCTGTGTCCCAGCTGTGTCCTGCTGTGTCCCCGTTGTTCCCCGGTTTGTCCCCACTTTCCCCCGCTGTGTCCCTCGCTGTGTACCTCTGTGTCCCACTCTGTCCTCGCTTTGTCCCCGCGATGTCCCGCTGTGTCCCCGCTGTGTCCCTGCTGTGTTCCACTCTCTCCCGCTGTGTGCGGCTCTGTGTCCCCCGCTGTGTCCCCCGCTGTGTCCCGCTGTATCCCGGTGTGTCCCGCTTTGTCCCCCGATGTGTCCTGCTGTTTCCCACTGTGCCCCTGCTTTGTCCACGCTGTGTCCCGCTTTGTACCCCGCTGTGTCCCACTGTGTCCCTCTGTGTGCCCCCTTTGTTCCCCTCTGTGTCCTGCTGTGTCCCCTGCTGTGTCCCCGCTTTGTCCCGCTGTGTCCCCGCTGTGTTCCGCTGTGCCCCCGCTGTGTCCCCGCTGTGTCCCACTCTGTCCCCACTGTGTCCCGCTTTGTCCCGCTGTGTCCCCCGCTGTGTCCCACTGTGTGCCCCCTTTGTTCCCCTCTGTGTCCTACTGTGTCCCCAGCTGTGTCCCCCTGTGTCCCGCTCTGTCCCCGCTGTGTAATGCTGGATCCCTCTTTGTGTCCCGCTGTGTCCCCCATTGTGACCCGTTGTGTCCCCCGCTGTGTCCGTGCTGTGTCCCTTTGTGTCCCGCTGTGTCCCGCTGTGTACCCCGCAGTGTCCTGCTGTGTCCCCCGATGTGTCCCGCTGTGTCCTCACTGTGTCCACACTGTGTCCCGCTGTGTCCCCGCTGTGTCCCCTGCTGTGTCCCGCTGTGTCCCCGGCTGTATCCCCCGCTGTGTCCCGCTCTTTCACGCTGTGTCCAAGACTGTGTCCTTGATGTGTCCCCATTTGTGTCCCACTGTGTCGGCTGTGTACCCTGCAGTGTCCTGCTGTGTTTCCCGCTGTGTCCCGCTGTGTCACGCTGTGTCCCCACTGTGTCCTGCTGTGTCCCCGCTGTGTCCCATGCTGTGTCCCGCTGTGTCCCCGGCTGTGTCCCCGGCTGTGTCCCGCTCTTTCCCGCTGTGTCCCGCTGTGTCCTTGCTGTGTCCCTATTTGTGTCCCGCTGTGTCCTCGCTGGGTCACCCGCTGGGTCCCGCTGTGTAACCATGTGTCACGCTGTGTCCTCTCTGTGTATCCCTCTGTGTCCCGCTGTGTCCTCGCTGTGTCCCCCACTGTGTCCAGGCTGTGACCCGCTGTGTCCCTGCTGTGTCCCCGCTGTGTCCCGCTGTGTGCCGCTGTGTCCCCGATGTCCACCGCTGTGTCGCGTTGTGTCCCCGCTGTCCGCATATGTGTCCCCGCTGTCCCCCGCTGTGTCCCCGCTATGTTCCGCTGTATCCCGTGGTGTCTGACTTTGTGCCCCGCTGTGTCCCCCGCTCTGTCCCCACTGTGTCCCGCTGTGTTCCGCTGTGCCCCCCGCTGTGTCCCGCTGTGTCCCCCGCTGTGTCCGGTTGTGTTTCCTGCTGTGTCCTGCTGTGTATTGCTGTGTACCGGCTGTGTCCCGCTGTGTACCGATGTGTCCCCGCTGTGTCCCCGCTGTGTCTCCCTGCTGTCCCGGCTGTGTCCCCACTATGTTCCGCTGTGTCCCTGATGTGTCCCCGCTTTGTCTCCCTGCTGTCCCCCGCTGTGTCCCCTCTGTGTCCCGCTGTGTCTTCGCTGTGTCCCACTGTGTCCTTGCTGTGTACCCGCTGTTTCCCTCTGTGTCTCCCTACTGTCCCCCGCTGTTTCCCCTCTGTGTCCCGCTGTGTCCCACTGGGTCCCCCGCTGTGTCCCCGCTGTGTCCCCGCTGTGTCTTCCTGTGTCCCCGCTGTGTCCCCGCTGTGTCCTCCTGTGTCCCGCTGTGTGCCCCCTTTGTTCCCCTCTGTGTCCTGCTGTGTCCCCTGCTGTGTCCCCGCTGTGTCCCGCTGTGTCCCCGCTGTGTCCCCGCTGTGTCCTCCTGTGTCCCGCTGTGTCCTCGCTGTGTCCTTCTGTTCCCGCTGTGTCCCCCGCTGTGTCCCCAACTATTTCCCCGCTGTGACCCGCTGTGTCCATGCTGTGTCCCCCGCTGTGTCCCGCTGTGTTCCCCGCAGTGTCCCTGCTGTGTCCCGCTGGGTACCCCGCTGTGTCCCACTGTGTCCCGCTGTGTGCCCCCTTTGTTCCCCTCTGTGTCCGGCTGTGTCCCCTGCTGTGTCCCCGCTGTGTCCTGCTGTGTCCTGCTGTGTCCCGCTGTGTCCCGCTGTGTACACTGCAGTATCCTGGTGTGTCCCCCGATGTGTCCCGCTGTGTCCCGCTGTGTGCCACTGTGTCCTGCTGTGTCCCCGCTGTGTCCCGTGCTGTGTCCCGCTGTGTCCCCAGGCTGTGTCCCCCGTTGTGTCCCGCTCTTTCCCGCTGTGTGCCCTGCTGTGTCCCCGCTGTGTCCCACTG
>NW_012286256.1:0-2520 GCF_000151885.1 Dipodomys ordii
ATCAGGTCCCGCTGTGTCCCGGCTGTGTCCCCGCTGTGTCCCGCTGTGTCCCTGGTGTGTCCTCACTGTGTAACTGCTATGTCCCTCTGTGTCCCCGCTGTGTCCCACTGTGTCCCGCAGTGTCCCCCTATGTCTCCTCTGTGTCCTTGCTGTATCCCCTGCTGTGTCCCACTGTGTCCCCCGCTGTGTCCCGCTGTGTCCTTGGTGTGTCCTAACTTTGTAACTGCTAAGCCCCTTTGTCCCCGCAGTGTCCCACTGTGTCCCCCGCTGTTTCCCAGCTGTGTCCCGCTGTGTTCTCGCTGTGTCCCCAGCTGTGTCCCGCTGTGTCCTTGGTGTGTCCTAACTTTGTAACTGCTAAGCCCCTTTGTCCCCGCAGTGTCCCACTGTGTCCCCCGCTGTTTCCCAGCTGTGTCCCGCTGTGTTCTCGCTGTGTCCCCAGCTGTGTCCCGCTGTGTCCCCCACTGTGTCCCCCACTGTGTCCGCTGTGTCCCCCGTTGTTTCCCGCTGTGTCCTGCTGTGTCCCCGCTGTCCGCCGGTGTGTCACCGCTGTCCCCCCTGTATCCCACGCTGTGTCCCGCTGTGTCCTCACTGTGTGTCACTGTGTCCCTGCTGTGTCTCCACTGTGTCGCGCTGTGTCCCTGGTGTGTCCTCGCTGTGTAACCACTGAGTCCCTCTGTGTCCCCGCTGTGTCCCACTGTGTCCCCCGCTGTGTCCCCGCTGTGTCCCCGCTGTGTCCCGCTGTGTCCTCGCTGTGTCCTTCTGTATCCCGCTGTGTCCCCCGCTGTGTCCCCCACTATTTCCCCGCTGTGACCCGCTGTGTCCATGCTGTGTCCCCCGCTGTGTCCCGCTGTGTCCCGCTGTGTGTCCCGCTGTGTTCCCCGCTGTGTCCCGCTGTGTCCCGTTGTGTGCCTGCTCTCCCCCGGTGTGTCCCCCGCTGTGTCCCGCTGTGTCCTGCTGTGTCCCCGCTGTGGTCCGCTGTGTCCCGCTGTGTCCCCCGCTGTGTCCTGCTGTGTCCTCGCTTTGTCCCCCGCTGTTTCCCGCTGTTTCCCCCGCTGTGTCACCCGCTGTGTCCCGCTGTGTCCCGCTGCGTCCCCGCTGTGTCCCAATGTGTACCGCTGTGTCTGCCTCTGTGTACCCCGCTGTGTCCTGCTGAGTCTCCCGCTGTGTCCTGCTGTGTCCTCGCTTTGTCCCCCGCTGTTTCCCGCTGTTTTCCCCCCTGTGTCACCCGCTGTGTCCTTTGATGTGTCCCCTGCTGAGTCCCGCTGTGTACCCCGCTTTGTCCCACTGTGTCCCGCTGTGTGCCCCCTTTGTTCCCCTCTGTGTCCTTCTGTGTCCCCTGATGTGTCCCCGCTGTGTCCCGCTGTGTCCCGCTGTGTCCCGCTGTGTACCCTGCAGTGTCCGGCTGTGTCCCCCGATGTGTATCGCTGTGTCCCCACTGTGTCCCCACTGTGTCCCGCTGTGTCCCCGCTGTGTCCCCTGCTGTGTCCCACTGTGTCCCCGGTTGTGTCCCTGGCTGTGTCCCGCTCTTTCCCGCTGTGTCCCGCTGTGTCCTTGCTGTGTCCCCATTTGTGTCCCGATGTGTCCTCGCTGGGTCACCCGCTGTGATCCGCTGTGTCCATGCTGTGTCTCCAGCTGTGTCCCGATGTGTCCCGCTGTGTGTCCCGCTGTGTTCCCCGCTGTGTCCCACTGTGTCCCGCTGTGTGCCTGCTCTCCCCCGGTGTGTCCCCCGCTGTGTCCCGCTGTGTCCCCATGTGTCACGCTGTGTCCTCTCTGTGTATCCCTCTGTGTCCCGCTGTGTCCTCGCTGTGTCCCACATGTGTCCCTGCTGTGACCCGCTGTATCCCTGCTGTGTCCCTGCTGTGTCCCGCTGTGTCCCGCTGTGTCCCCGATGTCCCCTGCTGTGTCCCGTTGTGTCCCGGCTGTCTGCATGTGTGTCCCCGCTGTCCCCCGCTGTGTCCCGCTGTGTGCTCACTGTGTCCCCAGCTGTGTCCCGCTGTGTCCCCCGCTGTGTCCCCCACTGTGTCCCGCTGTGTCCCGCTGTGTCCCCGCTGTACGCCAGTGTGTCACCACTGTCCCCCGCTGTGTCCTCCGCTGTGTCCCGCTGTGTCCTCGCTGTGTCTCACTGTGTCCCCGTTTTGTCTCCGCTGTGTCCCGCTGTGTCCCTGGTGTGTCCTCGCTGTGTCCCCTCTGAGTCCCTCTGTGTCCCCGCTGTGTCCCACTGTGTCCCCCGCTGTGTCCCCGCTGTGTCCTGCTGTGTCCCCGCTGTGTCCCGCTGTGTCCTGCTGTGTCCCCGCTGTGTCCCGCTGTGTCCTGCTGCTTCCCCGCTGTGTCCCGGTTAGTACCGCTGTGTCTGCCTCTGTGTACCCCGCTGTGTCCTGCTGTGTCTCCCGCTGTGTCCTGCTGTGTCCTCGCTGTGTCCCCCGCTGTTTCCCGGTGTTTTCCCCTTCTGTGTCACCCGCTGTGTCCTTTGATGTGGTTCCCAGCTGATTCCCGCTGTGTCCCCCACATTTTTACTGGCTG
>NW_012286257.1:0-7633 GCF_000151885.1 Dipodomys ordii
TGTGTCCTGCTGTGTCCCGCTGTGTACCCCGCAGTGTCCTGCTGTGTCCCCCGATGTGTCCCGCTGTGTCCCGCTGTGTCCCCACTGTGTCCTCTGCTGTGTCCCGCTGTGTCCCCGGCAGTGTCCCCCGCTGTGTCCCGCTCTTTCCCGCTGTGTCCCGCTGTGTCCTTGCTGTGTCCCCATTTGTGTCCCGCTGTGTTCTCTCTGTGTCCCCCGCTGTGTCCCGCTGTGCCCCATGTGTCACGCTGTGTCCTCGCTGTGTATTCCTCTGTGTCCCGCTGTTTCCTCGCTGTGTCCCTGCTGTGTCCCTGCTGTTGACCCGCTGTGTCCCAGCTGTGTCCCCCGCTGTGTCCCACTGTGTCCATGCTGTGTCCTGCTCTGTCCCCGGCTGTGTCCCGCTGTGTCCTGCTGTGTCCGCATCTGTGTCCCCCGCTTTGTCCTGCTGTGTCCCTGCTTGGTCCTGCTGGGTCCCGGCTGTGTACCCGGTGGGTCCCGATGTGTCCCGGCTGTGTCCCCGCTGTGTCCCTCTGTGTCCCTGTTGTGGTCCTCGCTGTGTAACTGCTATGTCCCTCTGTGTCCCCGCTGTGTCCCACTGTGTCCCGCAGTGTCCCCCTATGTCCCCTCTGTGTCCTCGCTGTATCCCCTGCTGTGTCCCACTGTGTCACCCGCTGTGTGCCGCTGTATCCCCGCTGTGTCCCAGCTTTGTCCCGCTGTGTCCCCGTTGTTCCCCGGTTTGTCCCCACTGTCCCCCGCTGTGTCCCTCGCTGTGTACCTCTGTGTCTCTCTCTGTCCTCGCTTTGTTCCTGCGATGTCCCGCTGTGGCCCCGCTGTGGCCCTGCTGTGTTCCACTCTCTCCCGCTGTGTGCAGCTCTGTGTCCCCCGCTGTGTCCATCGCTGTGTCCCCCTGTATCCCGGTTTGTCCCGCATTGTTCCCAGCTCTGTCCCACTGTTTCCCACTGTGCCCCTGCAGTGTCCTAGCTGTGTCCCGCTGTGTACCACGCTGTGGCCCACTGTGTCCCGCTGTGTGCCCCCTTTGTTCCCCTTTGTGTCCTGCTGTGTCCCATGCTGTGTCCCCACTGTGTCCTGCTGTGTTCCCGGCTGTGTCCCCCGCTGTGTCCCGCTCTTTCCCGCTGTGTCCCCTGCTGTGTCCCCGCTGTGTCCCACTGTGTCCCGCTGTGTCCTGCTGTGTACCCTGCAGTGTCCTGCTGTGTCCCCCGATGTGTACCGCTGTGTCCCGCTGTGTCCCCACTGTGTCCCGCTGTGTCCCCGCTATGTCCCCTGCTGTGTCCCGCTGTGTCCCCGGCTGTGTCCCCCGCTGTGTCCCCTCTGTGTCCTGCTGTGTCCCCTGCTGTGTCCCCGCTGTGTCCCGCTGTGTCCCCATGTGTCACGCTGTGTCCTCTCTGTGTATCCCTCTGTGTCCCGCTGTGTCCTCGCTGTGTCCCCCACTGTGTCCTGGCTGTGACCCGCTGTGTCCCTGCTGTGTCCCTGCTGTGTCCCGCTGTGTCCCCGATGTCCACTGCTGTGTCCCGTTGTGCCCCCGCTGTCCGCATGTGTGTCCCCGCTGTCCCCAGCTGTGTCCCCGCTGTGTCCCGCTTTGTCCTCGCTGTGTCCCCCGCTGTGTCCCACTGTGTCCCCCACTGTGTTCCGCTGTGTCCCGCTGTGTCCCCGCTGTCCGTCGGTGTGTCACCGCTGTCCCCCGCTGTATCCCACTCTGTGTCCCGTTGTGTCCTCGCTGTGTCACACTGTGTCCCTGCTGTGTCTCCGCTGTGTCCCGCTGTGTCCCAGATGTATCCTCGCTCTGTAACCGCTGAGTCCCTCTGTGTCCCCTCTGTGTCCTGCTGTGTCCCCTGCTGTGTCCCCGCTGTGTCCCGCTGTGTCCTCCTGTGTCCTTGCTGTGTCCCCAGTGTCTCCCGCTGTGTCCCTACTGTGTCCCTTTGTGTCCTGCTGTGTCCCGCTGTGTACCCCGCAGTGTCCTGCTGTGTCCCCCGATGTGTCCCGCTGTGTCCCGCTGTGTCCGACTGTGTCCCGCTGTGTCCCCACTGTGTCCCCCGCTGTGTGCCGCTGTATCCCGCTGTGTCCCAGCTGTGTCCCGCTGTGTCCCCGTTGTTCCCCGGTTTGTTCCTACTGTCCCCCGCTGTGGCCCTCGCTGTGTACCTCTGTGTCTCGCTCTGTCCTCCCTTTGTTCCTGCGATGTCCCGCTGTGGCCCCGCTGTGTCCCTGCTGTGTTCCACTCTCTCCCGCTGTGTGCAGCTCTGTGTCCCCCGCTGTGTCCATCGCTGTGTCCCCCTGCATCCCTGTTTGTCCGACATTGTCCCCCGCTGTGTCCCACTGTTTCCCACTGTGCCCCTGCAGTGTCTCTGCTGTGTCCCACTGTGTACTCCGCTGTGTCCCACTGTGTCCCGCTGTGTGCCCCATTTGTTCCCCTCTGTGTCCCGCTGTGTCCCCGCTGTGTCCTGCTGTGTCCCTGCTGTGTACCCTGCTGTGTCCCGCTGTGTCCCAGGCTGTGTCTCCCGCTGTGTCCCGCTCTTTCCCGCTGTGTCCCCTGCTGTGTCCCCGCTGTGTCCTGCTGTGTCCCGCTGTGTACCATGCAGTGTCCTGCTGTGTCCCCAGATGTGTCCCGCTGTGTCCCGCTGTGTCCCCGGCTGTGTCCCCCGCTGAGTCCTGCTCTTTCCCGCTCTGTCCCCTGCTGTGTCCCACTGTGTCCGGCTGTGTCCCCGCTGTGTCCCCTGCTATGTCCAGCTGTGTCCCCGTCTGTGTCCCGCTCTTTCCCGCTGTGTCCCGCTTTGTCCTTGCTGTGTCCCCATGTGTCACGCTGTGTCCTCTCTGTGTATCCCTGTGTGTCCTGCTGTGTCCTCACTGTGTCCCCCACTGTGTCCAGGCTGTGACCCGCTGTGTCCTTGCTGTGTCCCCGCTGTGTTCCGCTGTGTCCCCGATGTCCACCGCTGTGTCCCGTTGTGTCCCTCCTGTCCGCATGTGTGTCCCCGCTATACCCAGCTGTGTCCCCGCTGTGTCCCGCTGTGTCCTCGCTGTGTCCCCCGCTGTGTCCCACTGTGTCCCCCACTGTGTCCCGCTGCGTCCAGCTGTCTCCCCGCTGTCCGCCGGTGTGTCACCGCTGTCCCCCGCTGTATCCCACGCTGTGTCCCGCTGTGTCGTCGCTGTGTCTCACTGTGTCCCTGCTGTGTCTCTGCTGTGTCCCGCTGTGTCCCAGGTGTGTCCTCGCTGTGTAACCACTGAGTCCCTCTGTGTCCCCTCTGTGTCCTGCTGTGTCCCCTGCTGTGTCCCCGCTGTGTCCCGATGTGTCCTCCTGTGTCCCGCTGTGTCCTCGCTGTGTCTCGCTGTGTCCCCCGCTGTGTCCCTGCTGTGTCCCTTTGTGTCCTGCTGTGTCCCGCTGTGTACCCCGCAGTGTCCTGCTGTGTCCCCCGATTTGTCCCGCTGTGTCCCGCTTTGTCCCATCTGTGTCCCGCTGTGTCCCTGCTGTGTCCCCTGCTGTGTCCCGCTGTGTCCCCGGCTGTGTCCCCCGCTGTGTCCCGCTCTTTCCTGCTGTGTCCCGCTGTGTCCTTGCTGTGTCCCCATTTGTGTCCCGCTGTGTCCTCTCTGTGTCCCCCGCTGTGTCCCGCTGTGTCCCCATGTGTCACGCTGTGTCCTCGCTGTTTATCCCTCTGTGTCCCGCTGTGTCCTCGCTGTGTCCCCCACTGTGTCCCCGCTGTTGACCCTCTGTGTCCCAGCTGTGTCCCTGGTGTGTCCTCGCTGTGTAACCGCTGAGTCCCTCTGTGTCCCCGCTGTGTCCCACTGTGTCCCCCGCTGTGTCCGCGCTGTGTCCCCGCTGTGTCCTCCTGTGTCCGGCTGTATCCTCGCTGTGTCCTTCTGTATCCCGCTGTGTCCCCCGCTGTGTCCCCCACTATTTCCCCACTGTGACTGCTGTGTCCATGCTGTGTCCCGCTGTGTCCCGCTGTGTCCTCACTGTGTCCCCGCTGTGTCCTGCTGTGTCCCGCTGTGTCATGCTGAGTCCGCCTCTGTGTCCCCGCTGTGTCCCGCTGTGTCCCCGCTGTGTCCCCGCTGTGTTCGGCTGTGTCCCTGGTGTGTCCTGGCTGTGTAACCTCTATGTCCCTCTGTGTCCCCGCTGTGTCCCACTGTGTCCTGCAGTGTCACCCTATGTCCCCACTGTGTCCTCCCTTTTTCCTTCTGTACCCCGCAGTGTCCTCCGCTGTGTCCCCCACTATTTCCCAGCTGTGACCCGCTGTGTCCCGCAGTGTCCCTGCTGTGTCCTCGCTGTATCCGCAGCTGTGTCCCACTGTGTCCCCCGCTGTGTCCCCGCTGTGTCCTTCTGTGTCCCACTGTGTCCTCGCTGTGTCCCCCACTATTTCCCCACTGTGACCCGCTGTGTCCATGCTGTGTCCCGCTGTGTCCCGCTGTGTCTTCTCTGTGTCCCCACTGTGTCCCGCTGTGTCCCGTTGTGTCCCGCTGTGTCCTGCTGTGTCGGCCTCTGTGTCCCCTGCTGTGTCCCGCTGTGTCCCCGCTGTGTCCCCGCTGGGTCCCGCTGTGTCCCGCTGTGTCTCGGCTGTGTCCCCGCTGTGTTCCGCTGTGTCCCTGGTGTTTCCTGGCTGTGTAACCTCTATGTCCCTCTGTGTCCCCGCTGTGTCCCACTGTGACCCGCTGTGTCCCGCAGTGTCCCTGCTGTGTCCTCTCTGTATCCCCAGCTGTGTCCCACTGTGTCCCCAGCTGTGTCCCCGCCGTGTCCCCGCTGTGTCCTCCTGTGTCCCGCTGTGTCCTCGCGGTGTCCTTCTGTGTCTCGCTGTGTCCTTGCTGTGTCCCCCACTGTGTCCCCGCTGTTACCGGATGTGTACCTGTTGTGTCCCCCGCTGTGTCCTGCTGTGTCCCCGGCTCTGTCACCGCTGTGTCCCGCTCTTTTCCGCTGTGTCCCACTGTGTCCCCGATGTCCCCCGCTGTGTCCCGTTGTGTCCTCGCTGTGTCCCCGCTGTGTCCCGCTGTGTCCCCGGTGTGTCCCTGCTGTGTCCCACTGTGTCCCCGCTGTCCCCCGCTGTATCCCCCTCATTGTCCCGCTGTGACCCGTTTTGTCCCGCTGTGTCCCCCCTGTATTCCCGCTGTATCCTCGCTGTGTCCCCGCTGTGTCTCGCTGTGTCCCCCCTGTGTCCTCGCTGTCCCCCGCTGTGTCCCGGTGTGTCCACGCTGTCCCCAGCTGTGTCACCGCTGTCACCTGCTGTGTCCCCCGCTGTGTCCCCCGCTGTGTCCCCCGCTGTGTCCCCGCTATGTTCCGCTGTATCCCGTGGTGTCTGAATTCGTGCCCCGCTGTGTCCCCCGCTGTGTCTCCGCTGTGTTCCGCTCTGTACCACAGTGTCCCGCTGTGTCCCGCTGTGTCCCGCTGTGTCCCCCGCTGTGTCTGGTTGTGTTTCCCGCTGTGTCCCGCTGTGTATTGCTGTGTATCGGCTGTGTCCCGCTGTGTACGGATGTGTCCCCGCTGTGTCCCCGCTGTGTCTCCCTGCTGTCCCCCGCTGTGTCCCCACTGTGTTCCGCTGTGTCCCCGCTGTGTCCTCGCTGTGTCTCCCTGCTGTCCCCCGCTGTGTCCCAGCTGTGTCCCGCTGTGTCCCCGTTGTTCCCCGGTTTGTCCCCACTGTCCCCCGCTGTGTCCCTCGCTGTGTACATCTGTGTCTCGTTCTGTCCTCGCTTTGTTCCTCGATGTCCCGCTGTGGCCCTGCTGTGTCTCTGCTGTGTTCCACTCTCTCCCGCTGTGTGCAGCTCTGTGTCCCCCGCTGTGTCCATCGCTGTGTCCCCCTGTATCCCGGTTTGTCCCACATTGTCCCCCGCTGTGTCCCGCTGTTTCCCACTGTGCCCCTGCAGTGTCCCTGCTGTGTCCCGCTGTGTACCCCGCTGTGTCCCACTGTGTCCCGCTGTGTTCCCCCTTTGTTCCCCTCTGAGTCCTGCTGTGTCCCCGCTGTGTACCGCTGTGTCACGCTGTATACCCTGCAGTGTCCTGCTGTGTCCCCCGATGTGTCCCACTGAGTCCTGCTGTGTCCCACTGTGTCCTGCTGTGTCCCCGCTGTGTCCCCTGCTGTGTCCCGCTGTGTGCCCCCTTTGTTCCCCTCTGTGTCCTGCTGTGTCCCCTGCTGTGTCCCCGCTGTGTCACACTGTGTCCCGCTGTATACCCTGCAGTGTCCTGCTTGTCCCCCGATGTGTCCCGCTGTGTCCCGCTGTGTCCCCACTGTGTCCCGCTGTGTCCCCGCTCTGTCCCCTGCTGTGTCCCGCTGTGTCCCCTGCTGTGTCCCCCGCTGTGTCCCGCTCTTTCCTGCTGTGTCCCCTGCTGTGTCCCCGCTGTGTCCCACTGTGTCCCGCTGTGTCCCGCTGTGTACCCTGCAGTGTCCTGCTGTGTCCCCCGATGTGTCCCGCTGTGTCCCACTGTGTCCCCACTGTGTCCCGCTGTGTCCGCGCTGTGTCCCCTGCTGTGTCCCGCTGTGTCTCCGGCTGTGTCCCCCGCTGTGTCCCCACTGTGTTCCGCTGTGTCCCCGCTGCGTCTCCCTGCTGTCCCCCGCTGTGTCCCCTCTGTGTCCTGCTGTGTCTTCGCTGTGTCCCACTGTGTCCTTGCTGTGTCCCCACTGTTTCCCGCTGTGTACTGCTGTATCAGGCTGTGTCCCCGCTGTCCCCCGCTGTGTCCCCTGCTGTGTGCCCGCTGTGTCCAGCTGTGTCCCGTTTTGTCCCGCTGTGTCCCGCTGTGTCCCCGCTTTGTCCCCTGCTTTGTCCCCTCTGTGTCCCGCTGTGTCCCGCTGTGTCCCCCGCTGTGTCCCGCTGTGTCCCGTTGTGTTCTCACTGTGTCCCGCTCTGTCTCTGTGTGTCCCGCTGGGTCCTGCTGTGTCCGCCTCTGTGTCCCCCGCTTTGTCCTGCTGTGTCCCCGCTGGGTCCGGCTGGGTCCTGGCTGTGTACCGGCTGGGTCCCGCTGGGTCCCGGCTGTGTGTCCGCTGTGTCCCGCTGTGTCCCTGGTGTGTCCTCGCTGTGTAACTGCTATGTACCTCTGTGTCCCCGCTGTGTCCCGCTGTGTCCCGCTGTGTCCTAGCTGTGTTCCACTGTGTCCCCCGCTGTGTCCCGCTGTGTCCCCCGCTGTGTCCGGCTGTGTCCCGCTGTGTCCTCGCTGTCCGCCGGTGTGTCACCGCTGTCCCCCGCTGTATCCCACGCTGTGTCCCGCTGTGTCCTCACTGTGTCCCGTTGTGTCCCCGCTGTGTGTCCGCTGTGTCCCGCTGTGTCCCTGGTGTGTCCTCGCTTTGTAACCGCTGAGTCCCTCTGTGTCCCCGCTGTGTCCCACTGTGTCCCACGCTGTGTCCCCGCTGTGTCCCCGCTGTGTCCTCCAGTGTCCCGCTGTGTCCTCGCTGTGTCCTTCTGTATCCCGCTGTGTCCCCCGCTGTGTCCCCCACTATTTCCCCACTGTGACCCGCTGTGTCCATGCTGTGTCCCGCTGTGTCCCGCTGTGTCCTCGCTGTGTCCCCACTGTGTCCCACTGTGTCCCGCTGTGTCTCTAGTGTGTCCTCGCTGTGTAACTGCTATGTCCTCCTGTGTCCCCAGCTGTGTGCCGTTGTGTCCCCGCTGTGTCCCAGCTGTGTCCCGCTGTGTCCCCATTGTGTCCTTCTGT
>NW_012286258.1:0-11762 GCF_000151885.1 Dipodomys ordii
GCTGTGTCCCGCTGTGTCCCGCTGTGTAACCCCGCTGTGTCCCACTGTGTCCCGCTGTGTGCCCCCTTTGTTCCCCTCTGTGTCCTGCTGTGTCCCCTGCTGTGTCCCCGCTGTGTCCCGCTGTGTCCCCCGCTATATCCTGCTCTGTCCCCCGCTGTGTTCCACTGTGTCCCTGCTGTATCCCCGATGTGTCCCACTGTGTACCCCGCTGTGTCCCTGCTGTGTTCCACTCTCTCCCGCTGTGTGCGGCTCTGTGTCCTCTGCTGTGTCCCCTGCTGTGACCTGCTGTATCCCGGTGTGTCCTGCTTTGTCCCCCGATGTGTCCCGCTGTTTCCCACTGTGCCCCTGCTGTGTCCACGCTGTGTCCCGCTGTGTACCCCGCTGTGTCCCGCTGTGTGCCCCCTTTGTTCCCCTCTGTGTCCTGCTGTGTCCCCGCTGTGTCCCGCTGTGTCCCCGCTGTGCTCCGCTGTGTCGCTGCTGTGTCCCGCTGTGTCCCCGCTGTGTCCCCGCTGTGTCCCCGGTGTGTCCCGCTGTGTCCCCGCTGTGTCCCCGCTTTGTCCCCGCTGTGTCCCACTCTGTCCCCACTGTGTCCCGCTTTGTCCTGCTGTGTCCCCCGCTGTGTCCCGCTGTGTGCCCCCTTTGTTCCGCTCTGTGTCCTACTGTGTCCCCAGCTGTGTCCCGCTGTGTCCCGCTGTGTCCCCGCTGTGTAACACTGGATCCCTCTTTGTGTCCCGCTGTGTCCCCCATTGTGTCCTGCTTGTCCCCCGCTGTGTACCCCGCAGTGTCCTGCTGTGTCGCCCGATGTTTCCCGCTGTGTCCTCGCTGTGTCCCCACTGTGTCCCGCTGTGTCCCCCATTGTGTCCTTGCTGTGTCCCCATTTGTGTCCCGCTGTGTCCTCACTGGGTCCCCCGCTGGGTCTCGCTGGGTCCCCATGTGTCACGCTGTGTCCTTGCTGTGTATCCCTCTGTGTCCCGCTGTGTCCTTGCGGTGTCCCACACTCTGTCCCCGCTGTTACCCGATGTGTCCCTGCTGTGTCCTCCGCTGTGTCCCGTTGTGTCCCGCTGTGTCCCCGGCTGTGTCCCCCGCTGTGTCCCGCATTTCCCGCTGTGTCCTGCTGTGTCCTTGCTGTGTCCCCATTTGTGTCCCGCTGTGTCCTCTCTGTGTCCCCCGCTGTGTCCCGCTGTGTCCACATGTGTCACGCTGTGTCCTCTCTGTGTATCCCTCTGTGTCCCGCTGTGTCCTCGCTGTGTCCCACATGTGTCCCCGCTGTGACCCGCTGTATCCCTGCTGTGTCCCTGCTGTGTCCCGCTGTGTCCCCGATGTCCCCTGCTGTGTCCCGTTGTGTCCCCGCTGTCTGCATGTGTGTCCCCGCTGTCCCCCGCTGTGTCCCCCGCTGTGTACCCCGCTGTGTCCCTCTGTGTGCTCGCTGTGTCCCCAGCTGTGTCCCCCTGTGTCCCCCACTGTGTCCCCCACTGTGTCCCGCTGTGTCCCCTGCTGTGTCCCGCTGTGTCCCTGCTGTACGCCAGTGTGTCACCGCTGTCCCCCGCTGTGTCCTCCGCTGTGTCCCGCTGTGTCCTCGCTGTGTCTCACTGTGTCCCCGTTTTGTCTCCGGTGTGTCCCGCTGTGTCCCTGGTGTGTCCTCGCTGTGTCCCCTCTGAGTCCCTCTGTGTTCCCGCTGTGTCCCACTGTGTCCCCTGCTGTGTCCCCGCTGTGTCCTGCTGTGTCCCCGCTGTGTCCTTCTGTGTCCTGCTGTGTCCCCGCTGTGTCCCGCTGTGTCCTGCTGCGTCCCCGCTGTGTCCCGATTAGTACCGCTGTGTCTGCCTCTGTGTACCCCGCTGTGTCCTGCTGTGTCTCCCGCTGTGTCCTGCTGTGTCCCCGCTTTGTCCCCCGCTGTTTCCCGGTGTTTTCCCCGCTGTGTCACCCGCTGTGTCCTTTCATGTGTCCCCAGCTGAGTCCCGCTGTGTCCCCCACTGTGTCCCCCGCTTTGTCCCCGCTGTGTCCCCGCTCTGTCCCGCTGTGTCCCGCTGTGTCCTTCTGTGTCGTCCCCTGTGTCCCCCTTTGTCTTCGCTGTTTCCCACTATGACCCCCGCGCTGTCCTGCTGTGTCCCCGTTGTCCACCGGTGTGTCCCTTCTGTCCCCCGCTGTGTCCCTGCTGTGTCCCGCTGTTTCCCGATGTGTCCCCCTGTGTCGCCGCTTTGTCACTGCTGTGTCTTGCTGTATCCCGCTGTGTCCACGCTGTGTCCCGCTCTGTCCCAGGCTGTGTCCCGCTGTGTCCCCCGCTGTGTTCCTCTGTGTCGCTGCTGTGTCCCGCTGTGTCCCCGCTGTGTCCCCGTTGTATCCCGCTGTGTCCCCACTGTGTCCCCGCTGTGTCCCCCGCTATGTCCCCGCTGTGTCCCACTCTGTCCCCACCTTGTCCCGCATTGTCCCGCTGTGTCCCCGGCTGTGTCCCGCTGTGTCGGCCGCTGTGAACGGTTGTGTTTCCCGCTGTGTACCCCCTGTGTCCCGCTGAGTACCGATGTGTCCCCGCTGTGTCCCCGCTGTGTCTCCCTACTCTCCCCTGCTGTGTCCCCTCTTTGTCCCGCTGTGTCCCGCTTTGTCCTCGCTGTGTACCCGCTATTTCCCGCTGTGTCCTGCTGTGTCCGACTGTGTCCCCGCTGTCCGCCGCTGTGTCCCCTGCTGTGTCCCCGCTGTGTCCAGCTGTGTCCCGTTTTGTCCCGCTGTGTCCCGCTGTGTCCCCGCTTTGTTCCCCGCTTTGTCCCCGCTGTGTCTCGCTGTGTCCCTCTATGTCCCCCGCTGTGTCCCGCTGTGTCCCCTGCTGTGTCCTCCGCTGTGTCCCGCTGTGTCCCGTTGTGTCCTTGCTGTGTCCCCGCTGTGTCCTGCTGTGTCCCTCTGTGTCCACGCTGTCCCCCGCTGTGTCCCCTACTGTGTCCCGCGCTGTTTCCCACTGTGTCCTTGCTGTGTCCCCGCTGGGTCCCGCTGTGTCCCGCTGTGTCCCCGCTGTGTCTCCGCTGTGTCCCGCCTTGTCCCTGGTGTGTCCTCACTGTTTAACCGCTAAGTCCCTCTGTGTCCCCGCAGTGTCCCACTGTGTCCTCCGCTGTTTCCCCTCTGTGTCCCCGCTCTGTCCTCCTTTGTCCCGCTGTGTCCGTGCTGTGTCCTTCTGTATCCCGCTGTGTCCCCCACTATTTCCCCGCTGTGACTTGCTGTGTCCATGCTGTGTACCCCGCTGTGTCCCGCTGTGTCTCGCTGTGTCCCCCGCTGTGTTCCCCTCTGTGTCCCACTCTGTCCTCTCTGTCTCCCCGCTGTGTCCCGCTGTGTCGCGCTGTGTCCCGCAGTTTTCTGCTGTGTCTGCCTCTCTGTCCCCCGCTTTGTCCCGCTGTGTCCCTGCTCTATCCTCGCTGTGTCCCGCTGTGTCTCGCTGTGTCCCTCTGGGTCGCCCCCTTTGTCCCCTTGTGTCCCCGCTGTTTCCCACTGTGACCCCTGCACTGTCCTGCTGTGTCCCCGTTGTCCACCGGTGTGTCCCCTCTGTCCCCCGCTGTGTCCCGCTGTGTCCCGAATGTCCCGCTGTGTCGCCGCTGTGTCGCCGCTTTGTCACTGCTGTGTCCCGCTTTGTCCACGCTGTGTCCCGCTCTGTCCCAGGCTGTGTCCAGCTCTGTCCCCCGCTGTGTTCCACTGTGTCGCTGCTGTGTCCCGCTGTGTCCCCGCTGTGTCCCCGGTGTGTCCCGCTGTGTCCACGCTGTGTCACCGATGTGTCCCCCGCTGTGTCCACGCTGTGTCCCACTCTGTCCCCACTGTGTCCCGCTTTGTCCCGCTGTGTCCCCCGCTGTGTCCCGCTGTGTGCCCCCTTTGTTCCCCTTTGTGTCCTGCTGTGTCCCCTGCTTTGTCCCCGCTGTGTCCCGCTGTGTCCCCGCTGTGTAACGCTGGGTCCCCCTCTGTGTCCCGCTGTGTCTTCGCTGTGTCCCACTGTGTCCTTACTGTGTCCCCGCTGTTTCCTGCTGTGTCCTGCTGTGTCCGGCTGTTTCCCCGCTGTCCCCCGCTGTGTCCCTTGCTGTGTCCCCGCTGTGTCCATCTGTGTCCCGTTTTGTCCCGCTGTGTCCCGCTGTGTCCCCGATTTGTCCCCTATTTTGTCCACTCTTGTCCCGCTGTGTCCCGCTGTGTCCCCTGCTGTGTCCCACTGTGTCCCCTGCTGTGTACCCCGCTGTGTTCCGCTGTGTCCCTGCTGTGTCCCCACTGTGTCCCCCACTGTTTCCCCTCTGTGTCCCCGCTGTGTCCTCCTTTGTCCCGCTGTGTCCTCGCTGTGTCCTTCTGTATCCCGCTGTGTCTCCCACTATTTCCCCGCTGTGACTTGCTGTGTCCATGCTGTGTACCCCGCGGTGTCCTGCTGTGTCCCGCTGTGTCCCCCGCTGTGTCCCCCGCTGTGTTCCCCTCTGTGTCCCACTCTGTCCTCTCTGTCTCCCCGCTGTGTCCCGCTGTGTCTCGCTGTGTCTCGCAGTTTTCTGCTGTGTCCACCTCTCTGTCCCCCTCTCTGTCCCCCGCTGTGTCCCTGCTGTATCCCCGCTGTGAACCGCTGTGTCTCACTGTGTCTTCTGTGTCGCCCCCTGTATCCCCTTGTGTCCCCGCTATTTCCCACTGTGACCCCCGCACTGTCCTGCTGTGTCCCCGTTGTCCATCGGTGTGTCCCCTCTGTCCCCCACTGTGTCCCGCTGTGTCCACGCTGTGTCCCGCTCTGTCCCAGGCTGTGTCCAGCTGTGTCCCTCGCTGTGTTCCGCTGTGTCGCTGCTGTGTCCCGCTGTGTCCCACTCTGTCCCCACTGTGTCCCGCTTTGTCCCGCTGTGTCCCCCGCTGTGTCCCGCTGTGTGCCCCCTTTGTTCCCCTTTGTGTCCTGCTGTGTCCCCTGCTTTGTCCCCGCTGTGTCCCGCTGTGTCCCCGCTGTGTAACGCTGGGTCCCCCTCTGTGTCCCGCTGTGTCTTCGCTGTGTCCCACTGTGTCCTTACTGTGTCCCCGCTGTTTCCTGCTGTGTCCTGCTGTGTCCGGCTGTGTCCCCGCTGTCCCCCGCTGTGTCCCCTGCTGTGTCCCCGCTGTGTCCAGCTGTGTCCCGTTTTGTCCCGCTGTGTCCCGCTGTGTCCCCGCTTTGTCCCCTGCTTTGTCCCCTCTGTGTCCCGCTGTGTCCCGCTGTGTCCCCTGCTGTGTCCCGGTGTGTCCCCTGCTGTGTACCGCGCTGTGTCCCACTGTGTCCCGTTGTGTTCTCGCTGTGTCCAGCTCTGTCCCGCTGTGTCCTGCTGTGTCTGCCTCTGTGTCCCCCGCTTTGTCCCGCTGTGTCCCTCTGTGTCCCCGCTGTCCCCCGCTGTATCCCCTGCTGTGTCCCCCACTGTGTCCCGCTGTGTCCCCGCTGTGTCTCCGCTGGGTCCCGCTGTTTCTCGCTGTGTCCTGCTGTGTCTGGCTGTGTCCTCGCTGTATTACAGCTGTGTCCTCACTGTGTAACCGCTAAGCCCCTCTGTGTCCCCGCAGTGTCCCACTGTGTGCCCCGCTGTTTCCCCGCTGTGTCCCCGCTGTGTCCTCCTGTGTCCCGCTGTGTCCTCGCTGCTTCCTTCTGTATCCCGCTGTGTCCCCGCTGTGTCCCCCACTATTTCCCCACTGTGACTTGCTGTGTCCATGCTGTGTCCCCCGCTGTGTCCCGCTGTGTCCCGCTGTGTCCCGCGCTGTGTTCCCCGCTGTGTCCCACTGTGTCCTCGCTTTGTCCCCGCTGTGTCCCGCTGTGTCGCGCTGTGTCCCGCTGTGTTCAGCTGTGTCCGCCTCAGTGTCCCGCGCTGGGTCCCGCTGTGTCCACGTTGTGTCCCCGCTGGATCCCGCTCTTTCTCGCTGTGTCCCCGCTGTGTCCTGCTGTGTCCCCGCTGTGTCCCGATGTGTACCGCTGCGTCTGCCTCTGTGTACCCCGCTGTGTCCTGCTGTGTCCTCGCTGTGTCCCCCCTGTTTCCTGCTGTTTCCCCCGCTGTGTCACCCGCTGTGTCCTTTGATGTGTCCCCAGCTGAGTCCCGCTGTGTCCCCCGAGGTTTACCGCTGTGTCCCGCTGTGTCCCCCGCTGTGTCCGTTTGTGTTTCCTGCTGTGTCCCGCTGTGTCTTGCTGTGTACCCCCTGTGTCCCGCTGTGTACCGATGTATCCCCGCTGTGTCCCCGCTGTGTCTCCCTGCTGTCCCCCGCTGTGTCTCCTCTGTTTGCCGCTGTGTCCCCGCTGTGTCCCCGCTGTGTCTCCCTGATGTCCCCCGCTGTGTCCCCTCTGTGTCCCGCTGTGTCCCGCTGTGTCCTCGCTGTGTCCCCGCTGGTTCCCGCTGTGTCCTGCTGTGTCCGGCTGTGTCCCCGCTGTCCCCCGCTGTGTCCCCTGCTGTGTCACCGCTGTGCCCAGTTGTGTCCCGTTTTGTCCCAATGTGTCCCGCTGTGTCCCCGCTTTGCCCCGCTTTGTCCCCGCTGTGTCCCGCTGTGTCCCGCTGTGTCCCCTGCTGTGTTCCCCGCTGTGTCCCGCTGTGAACCGTTGTGTCCTTGCTGTGTCCCCGCTGTGTCCTGCTGTGTACCTCTGTGTCCCCACTGTCCCCCGCTGTGTCCCCTGCTGTGTCCCCCGCTGTGTCCCGCTGTGTCCCCGCTGTGTCCCCGCTGGGTCCCGCTGTGTCCTGTTGTGTCCCCGCTGTGTCCACGCTTTGTCCCTTGTGTGTCCTCACTGTGTAACCGCTAAGCCCCTCTGTGTCCCCGCAGTGTCCTACTGTGTCCCCCGCTATTTCCCCGCTGTGTTCCCGCTGTGTCCTCCTGTGTCCCGCTGTGTCCTCGCTGTGTCCTTATGTCTCCCGCTGTGTCCCCCACTATTTCCCCGCTGTGACTTGCTGTGTCCATGCTGTGTCCCCCGCTGTGTCCCGCTGTGTCCCGCTGTGTCCCCCGCTGTGTTCCCCGCTGTGTCCCACTGTGTCCTCGCTGTGTCCCCGCTGTGTCCCACTGTGTCGCGCTGTGTCCCGCTGTGTTCTGCTGTGTCCGCCTCTGTGTCCCCTGCTGTGTCCCGCTGTGTCCCCGCTGGGTCCCCGTGTCTCCGCTGTTTCCCACTGTGACCCCCGCGCTGTCCTGCTATGTCCCCGTTGTCCACCGGTGTGTCCCCTCTGTCCCCCGCTGTGTCCCCGCTGTGTCCCGCTGTGTCCCTATGTGTCCCGCTGTGTCGCCACTTTGTCACTGCTGTGTCTCGCTGTGTCCCGCTTTGTCCAGGCTGTGTCCCGCTCTGTCCCAAGCTGTGTCCCGCTGTGTCCCCCCTGTGTTCCTCTGTGTCGCTGTTGTGTCCCGCTGTGTCACCGCTGTGTCCCTGGTGTGTCCCGCTGTGTCCCCTGCTGTGTCCACGCTGTGTCCCACTCTGTCCCCTCTGTGTCCCGCTTTGTCCCGCTGTGTCCCCCATTGTGTCCCGCTGTGTGCCCCCTTTGTTCCCCTCTGTGTCCTGCTGTGTCCCCTGCTGTGTCCCCGCTGTGTCCCGCTGTGTCCCTGCTGTGTAACGCTGGGTCCCTCTTTGTGTCCCGCTGTGTTCCCCGCTGTGTCCCCGCTGTGTCCCGCTGTGTCCCCCTGTGTCCTGCTGTGTCCCCTGCTGTGTCCCCCGCTGTATCCCGATGTGGCCTTGCTGTGTCCCTCTGTGTCCCGCTTTGTCCTCGTTGTGTCCCCTGCTATATCCCGCTGTGTTCCCCGCTCTGTACCGCTGTGTCCCGCTGTGTCCCCCGCTATATCCTGCTCTGTCCCCCGCTGTGTCCCGCTGTGTCCCTGCTGTATCCCCGATGTGTCCCACTGTGTACCCCGCTGTGTCCCGCTCTGTCCCGCTGTGTCCCCCGCTGTGTTCCCCTCTGTGTCCTGCTGTGTCCGGCTATGTCCCGCTGTGTACTCGCTGTGTCCCCGCTGTGTCCCGCTGTGTCCTCGCTGTGTCCCAGCTGTGTCCCGCTGTGTCCCCGTTGTTCCCCGGTTTGTCCCCACTGTCCCCCACTGGGTCCCTCGCTGTGTACCTCTGTGTCCCGCTCTGTCCCCGCTTTGTCCCCGCGATGTCCCGCTGTGTCCCGCTCTGTCCGGCTGTGTCCCCGTGTGTCCCGAATTGCACCGCTGTGTCTGCCTCTGTGTACCCCGCTGTGTCCTGCTGTGTCCTCGCTGTATCCCCGGCTGTTTCCTTCGGTTTCCCCCACTGTGTCCTTTGATGTGTCCCCTGCTGAGTCCCGCTGTGTCCCCTGCTGTTTACCGCTGTGTCCCCCACTGTGTCCCCCGCTTTGTCCCCGCTGTGTCCCACTGTGTCCCTCTGTGTCCCCGCTGTTTCCCACTGTGACCCATGCGCTGTCATGCTGGGTCCCCGTTGTCCACCGGTGTGTCCCCTCTGTCCCCCGCTGTGTCCCGATGTGTCCCGCTGTGTCGCCGCTTTGTCACTGCTGTGTCTCGCTGTGTCCCGCTGTGTCCACGCTGTGTCCCGCTCTGTCCCAGGCTTTGTCCCGCTGTGTCCCCCGCTGTGTTACGCTGTGTCGCTGCTGTGTCCCGCTCTGTCCCCGCTGTGTCCCCACTGTGTCTCACTCTGTCCCCACTGTGTCCTTTGATGTGTCCCTAGCTGAGTCCCGCTGTGTTCCCCGCTGTTTACCGCTGTGTCCCTCACTGTGTCCCCCGCTTTGTGAAAGCTGTGTCCCCGCTCTGTCCCTCTGTGTCCCGCTGTGTCCCTCTGTGTCCCCGCTGTTTCCCACTGTGACCCCCGCGCTGTCATGCTGGGTCCCCGTTGTCCACCGGTGTGTCCCCTCTGTCCCCCGCTGTGTCCCGATGTGTCCCGCTGTTTCGCCGCTTTGTCACTGTTGTGTCTCGCTGTGTCCCGCTGTGTCCAGGCTGTGTCCCGCTCTGTCCCAGGCTGTGTCCCGCTGTGTCCCCCGCTGTGTTCCGCTGTCTCGCTGCTGTGTCCCGCTGTGTCCCCGCTGTGTCCCCGGTGTGTCCCGTTGTGTCCCCGCTGTGTCCCCGCTGTGTCCCCCGCTGTGTCCCCGCTGTGTCCCACTCTGTCCCCACTGTGTCCTGCTTTGTCCCGCTGTGTCCCCCATTGTGTCCCGCTGTGTGCCCCCTTTGTTCCCCTCTGTGTCCCACTGTGTCCCCGCTGTGTAACGCTTTGTCCCCCTTTGTGTCCCTCTGTGTCCCGCGCTGTGTCCCGCTATGTCCCGCTGTGGCCTTGCTGTGCCCGCTGCTGTGTCCCTCTGTGTCCCGCTTTGTCCTCGTTGTGTCCCCTGCTATATCGTGCTGTGTTCCCCGCTCTGTTCCGCTGTGTCCCGCTGTGTCCCCCGCTATGTCCTGCTCTGTCCCCCGCTGTGTCCCTGCTGTATCCCTGATGTGTCCCACTGTGTACCCCCTGTGTCCCGCTGTGTCCCCCGCTGTGTTCCCCTCTGTGTTCTGCTGTGTCAGGCTGTGTCCCGCTGTGTACTCGCTGTGTCCCGCTGTGTCCCCGCTGTGTCCCCGCTGTGTCCCGCTGTGTCCTCGCTGTGTCCCCGCTGTGTCCCCTTGTGTCCCCGTTGTTCCCCGGTTTGTCCCCACTGTCCCCCGCTGTGTCCCTCACTGTGTACCTCTGTGTCCCGCTCTGTCCCCGCTTTGTCCCCACGATGTTCCGCTGTGTCCCCGCTGTGTCCCGCTGTGTCCCGCTGTGTCCCCGTGTGTCCCGAATTGCACCACTGTGTCTGTCTCTGTGTACCCCGCTGTCTCCTACTGTGTCCTCGCTCTGTCCCCGGCTGTTTCCCGCTGTTTCCCCCACTGTGTCCTTTGATGTGTCCCTAGCTGAGTCCCGCTGTGTCCCCGCTGTGTCCATGCTGTGTTCCACACTCTCCCGCTCTGTGCGGCTCTATGTCCCGTGCTGTGTCCCTCGCTGTGTCCCGCTGTATTCCGGTGTGTCCCGCTTTGTCCACCGCTGTGTCCCGCTGTTTCCCACTGTGCCCCTGCTGTGTCCCCGCTGTGTCCCGCTGTGTACCCCGCTGTGTCCCACTGTGTCCCGCTGTGTGCCCCCTTTGTTCCCCTCTGTGTCCTGCTGTGTCCCCTGCTGTGTCCCCGCTGTGTAACGCTGTGTCCCCCTTTGTGTCCCGCTGTGTCCCCCGCTGTGTCCCTGCTGTGTCCCTTTGTGTCCCGCTGTGTCCCGCTGTGTACCCCGCAGTGTCCTGCTGTGTTGCCCGATGTGTCCCGCTGTGTCCCGCTGTGTCCCCACTCTGTCCCGCTGTGTCCCCGCTGTGTCCCCTGGTGTGTCCCGCTGTGTCCCCGGCTGTGTCCCCTGCTGTGTCCCGCTCTTTCACGCTGTGTCCCGCTGAGTCCTTGCTGTGTCCCCATTTGTGTCCCGCTGTGTCCTCGCTGGTTCCCCCGCTGTGTCCCTGGTGTGTCCCACTGTGTCCCCACTGTGTCCCCGCTGTGTCCCCCGCTGTGTCCCCCGCTGTGTCCCCGCTGTGTCCCACTCTGTCCCCAGTGTGTCACGCTGTGTACTCGCTGTGTCCCCGATGTGTCCCACTCTGTCCTCGCTTTGTTCCTGCGATGTCCAGGTGTGGCCCTGCTGTGTCTCTGCTGTGTTCCACTCTCTCCCACTATATGCGGCTCTGTGTCCCCTGCTGTGTCCCCCGTTGTGTCCGGCTATATCCCGGTGTGTCCCGCTTTGTCACCCGCTGTGTCCCACTGTGTCCCCCGCTGTGTCCCCGCTGTGTCCCGCTGTGTCCCTCTGTGTCCTGCTGTGTCCCCTGCTGTGTCCCCCGCTGTGTCCCGCTGTGTCCGCTGTGGCCTTGCTGTGTCCCCTGCTGTGTCGCTCTGTGTCCCGCTTTGTCCTCGTGTCCCCTGCTATAACCCGCTGTGTTCCCCGCTCTGTTCCGCTGTGTCTCCGCTGTGTCCTGCTGTGTCCTCCGCTATATCCTGCTCTGTCCCCTGCTGTGTCCCGCTGTGTCCCTGCTGTATCCCCGATGTGTCCCACTGTGTACCCCGCTGTGTCCCGCTGTGTCCCGTTGTGTCCCCCGCTGTGTTCCCCTCTGTGTCCTGCTGTGTACGGCTGTGTCGCGCAGTGTACTCGCTGTGTCCCCGGTGTGTCCCGCTGTGTCCTCGCTGTGTCCCAGCCTTGTCCCGCTGTGTCCCTGTTGTTCCCCGGTTTGTCCCCACTGTCCCCCGCTGGGTCCCTCGCTGTGTACCTCTGTGTCCCGCTCTGTCCTCGCTTTGTCCCCGCGATGTCCCGCTGTGTCCCCGACGTGTCCGGCTGTGTCCCCGCTTTGTCCCGATGTGTACCGCTGTGTCTGCCTCTGTGTACCCCGCTTTGTCCTGCTGTGTCCTCGCTGTGTCCCCCGCTCTTTGTGTCCCCCGCTGTTTCCCGCTGTTGCCCCCGCTGTGTCACCCGCTGTGTCCTTTGATGTGTCCCCAGCTGAGTCCCGCTGTGTCCCCCGCTGTTTACCGCTGTGTCCCCCACTGTAACCCCTGCTGTGTCCCCGCTCTGTCCCGCTGTGTCCTGCTGTGTCACTCTGTGTCTCCGCTGTTTCCCACTGTGACCCCCGCGCTGTCCTGCTGTGTCCGCGTTGTCCACCTGTGTGTCCCTTCTGTCCCCCGCTGTGTCCCGCTGTGTCCCGCTGTGTCGCCGCTTTGTCACTGTTGTGTCACGCTGTGTCCCCACTGTGTCCCGCTCTGTCCCCGCTGTGTCCGCTGCTGTGTCCTGCTGTGTCCCCGGCTGTGTCCCCCGCTGTGTCCCGCTCTTTCCCGCTGTGTCCCCTGCTGTGTCCCTGCTGTGTCCCACTGTGTCC
>NW_012286259.1:0-1954 GCF_000151885.1 Dipodomys ordii
CCCCGTTGTCCACCGGTGTGTCCTCTCTGTCCCCCGCTGTGTCCCCGCTGTGTCCCGCTGTTTCCCGATGTGTCCCGCTGTGTCGCCGCTTTGTCACTGCTGTGTCTCGCTGTGTCCCGCTGTGTCCCGCTGTATCCCCCGCTGTGTTCCGCTGTGTCGCTGCTGTGTCCCGCTGTTCCCCGCTGTGTCCCCGTTGTATCCCGCTGTGTCCCCACTGTGTCCCCGCTGTGTCCCCCGCTATGTGCCCGCTGTGTCCTACTCTGTCCCCACCTTGTCCCGCTTTGTCCTGCTGTGTCCCCGGCTGTGTCCCGCTGTGTCCCCCGCTGTGTCCGGTTGTGTTTCCCGCTGTGTCCTGCTGTGTACCCCCTGTGTCCCGCTGAGTACCGATGTGTCCCCGCTGTGTCCCCGATGTGTCCCCGCTGTGTCTCCCTGCTGTCCCCCGCTGTGTCCCCACTGTGTTCCGCTGTGTCCCTGCTTTGTCCCCGCTGTGTCTCCCTGCTGTCCCCCGCTGTGTCCCCTCTTTGTCCCGCTGTGTCCCGCTGTGTCCTCGCTGTGTCCTCGCTATTTCCCGCTGTGACCTGCTGTGCCCGGCTGTGTCCCCGCTGTCCACCGCTGTGTCCCCTGCTGTGTCCCCACTGTATCCAGCTGTGTCCCGTTTTGTCCCACTGTGTCCCCGCTTTGTTCCCCGCTTTGTCCCCGCTGTGTCTCGCTGTGTCCCGCTATGTCCCCCGATGTGTCCCGCTGTGTCCCCAGCTGTGTCCCCAGCTGTGTCCCGCTGTGTCCCGTTGTGTCCTTGCTGTGTCCCCGCTGTGTCCTGCTGTGTCCGTCTGTGTCCCCGCTGTCCCCTGCTGTGTCCCCTGCTGTGTCCCCCGCTGTGTCCCGCTGTGTCCCGCTGTGTCCCCGCTTTGTCTCCGCTGTGTCCCGCTGTGTCCCTGGTGTGCCCTCACTGTGTAACCGCTAAATCCCTCTGTGTCTCCGCAGTGTCCCACTGTGTCCCCCGCTGTTTCCCCTCTGTGTCCCCGCTGTGTCCTCCTTTGTCCCGCTGTGTCCTCGCTGTGTCCTTCTGTATCCCGCTGTGTCCCCCACTATTTCCCCACTGTGACTTGCTGTGTCCATGCTGTGTACCCCGCTGTGTCCCGCTGTGTCCCACTGTGTGCCCCGCTGTGTTCCCCTCTGTGTCCCACTGTGTCCTCTCTGTCTCCCCGCTGTGTCCCGCTGTGTCGCGCTGTGTCCCGCAGTTTTCGGCTGTGTCCGCCTCTCTGTCCCCCGCTGTGTCCCGCTGTGTCCCCGCTTTATCCCCGCTGTGTCCCGCTGGGTCTCGCTGTGTCCCTCTGTGTCGGCCCCTGTGTCCCCTTGTGTCCCCGCTGTTTCCCACTGTGACCCCCGCACTGTCCTGCTGTGTCCCCGTTGTCCACCGGTGTGTCCCCTCTGTCCCCCGCTGTGTCCCGCTGTGTCCCGATGTGTCCCGCTGTGTCGCCGCTTTGTCACTGCTGTGTCTCGCTGTGTCCCGCTGTGTCCACGCTGTGTCCCGCTCTGTCCCAGGCTGTGTCCAGCTGTGTCCCCCGCTGTGTTCCGCTGTGTCGCTGCTGTGTCCCGCTGTGTCCCCGCTGTGTCCACGGTGTGTCCCGCTGTGTCCCTGCTGTGTCCCCGATGCGTCCCGCGCTGTGTCCACGCTGTGTCCCACTCTGTCCCCACTGTGTCCCGCTTTGTCCCTCTGTGTCCCCCGCTGTGTCCCGCTGTGTGCCCCCTTTGTTCCCCTTTGTGTCCTGCTGTGTTCCCTGCTTTGTCCCCGCTGTGTCCCGCTGTGTCCCCGCTGTGTAACGCTGGGTCCCCCCTGTGTCCCGCTGTGTCTTCGCTGTGTCCCACTGTGTCCTTACTGTGTCCCCGCTGTTTCCCGCTGTGTCCTGCTGTGTCCGGCTGTGTCACCTCTGTCCCCCCGCTGTGTCCCCTGCTG
>NW_012286260.1:0-1447 GCF_000151885.1 Dipodomys ordii
TCATCCTCGCTGTGTAACTGCTATGTCCCTCTGTGTCCGCGCTGTGTCCCGCTGTGTCCCACTGTGTCCTAGCTGTGTTCCACTGTGCCCCCCGCTGTGTCCCGCTGTGTCCCCCGCTGTGTCCCCTACTGTGTCCCGCTGTGTTCCCCGCTGTGTCCAGCTGTGTCCCGCTGTGTCCCTGCTGTCCGCCGGTGTGTCACCGCTGTCCCCCGCTGTAGCCCCCGCTGTGTCCCGCTGTGTCCTCACTGTGTCCCGCTGTGTCCCCGCTGTGTGTCCGCTGTGTCCCGCTGTGTCCCTGGTGTGTCCTCGCTGTGTAACCGCTGAGTCTCTCTGTGTCCCCGCTGTGTCCCACTCTGTCCCCCGCTGTGTCCCCACTGTGTCCCCGCTGTGTCCTCCTGTGTCCCGCTGTGTCCTCGCTGTGTCCTTCTGTATCCCGCTGTGTCCCCCGCTGTGTCCCCCACTATTTCCCCACTGTGACCCGCTGTGTCCATGCTGTGTCCCGCTGTGTCCCGCTGTGTCCTCGCTGTGTCCCCACTGTGTCCCACTGTGTCCCGCTGTGTCTCTAGTGTGTCCTCGCTGTGTAACTGCTATGTCCCCCTGTGTCCCCAGCTCTGTGCCGTTGTGTCCCCGCTGTGTCCCAGCTGTGTCCCGCTGTGTCCCCATTGTTCCCTGGTTTGTCCCCACTGTCCCCCGCTGTGTCCCTCGCTGTGTACCTCTGTGTCCCGCTCTGTCCTCGCTTTGTTCCTGCGATGTCCCGCTGTGGCCCCGCTGTTGCCCTGCTGTGTTCCACTCTCTCCCGCTGTGTGCAGCTCTGTGTCCCCCGCTGTGTCCCCCGCTGTGTTCCCCTCTGTGTCCTGCTGTGTCCGGCTGTGTCCCTCTGTGTCCTCGCTGTGTCCCTGCTGTGTCCCGCTGTGTCCCCGTTGTTCCCCGGTTTGTCCCCACTGTCCCCCGCTGTGTCCCTCGCTGTGTACCTCTGTGTCCCGCTCTGTCCTCGCTTTGTTCCTGCGATGTCCCGCTGTGGCCCCGCTGTGGCCCTGCTGTGTTCCACTCTCTCCCGCTGTGTGCAGCTCTGTGTCCCCCGCTGTGTCCATCGCTGTGTCCCCCTGTATCCCGGTTTGTCCCGCATTGTTCCCCGCTCTGTCCCACTGTTTCCCACTGTGCCCCTGCAGTGTCCCTGCTGTGTCCCGCTGTGTACCCCGCTGTGTCCCACTGTGTCTCGCTGTGTGCCCCCTTTGTTCCCCTCTGTGTCCTGCTGTGTCCCCTGCTGTGTCCCCGCTGTGTCCCACTGTGTACCGCTGTGTACCCTTCAGTGTCCTGCTTGTCCCCCGATGTGTCCCGCTGTGTCCCGCTGTGTCCCCACTGTGTCCCGCTGTGTCCCCGCTCTGTCCCCTGCTGGGTACCGCTGTGTCCCCGGCTGTGTCCCCCACTGTGTCCCGCTCTTCCCTGC
>NW_012286261.1:0-3782 GCF_000151885.1 Dipodomys ordii
CTGTGTCCCGCTGTTGCCCTGCTGTGTTCCACTCTCTCCCGCTGTGTGCAGCTCTGTGTCCCCCGCTGTGTCCCCCGCTGTGTTCCCCTCTGTGTCCTGCTGTGTCCGGCTGTGTCCCTCTGTGTCCTCGCTGTGTCCCTGCTGTGTCCCGCTGTGTCCCCGTTGTTCCCCGGTTTGTCCCCACTGTCCCCCGCTGTGTCCCTCGCTGTGTACCTCTGTGTCCCGCTCTGTCCTCGCTTTGTTCCTGCGATGTCCCGCTGTGGCCCCGCTGTGGCCCTGCTGTGTTCCACTCTCTCCCGCTGTGTGCAGCTCTGTGTCCCCCGCTGTGTCCATCGCTGTGTCCCCCTGTATCCCGGTTTGTCCCGCATTGTTCCCCGCTCTGTCCCACTGTTTCCCACTGTGCCCCTGCAGTGTCCCTGCTGTGTCCCGCTGTGTACCCCGCTGTGTCCCACTGTGTCTCGCTGTGTGCCCCCTTTGTTCCCCTCTGTGTCCTGCTGTGTCCCCTGCTGTGTCCCCGCTGTGTCCCACTGTGTACCGCTGTGTACCCTTCAGTGTCCTGCTTGTCCCCCGATGTGTCCCGCTGTGTCCCGCTGTGTCCCCACTGTGTCCCGCTGTGTCCCCGCTCTGTCCCCTGCTGGGTACCGCTGTGTCCCCGGCTGTGTCCCCCACTGTGTCCCGCTCTTTCCCGCTTTGTCCCCTGCTGTGTCCCCTCTGTGTCCCACTGTGTCCCGGTGTATCCCGCTGTGTACCCTGCAGTGTCCTGCTGTGTCCCCCGCTGTGTCCCGCTGTGTCCCCACTGTGTCCCCACTGTGTCCCGCTGTGTCCCCGCTGTGTCCCCTGCTGTGTCCCGCTGTGTCTCCGGCTGTGTCCCCCGCTGTGTCCCCACTGTGTTCCGCTGTGTCCCCGCTGTGTCCCCGCTGTGTCTCCCTGCTGTCCCCCGCTGTGTCCCCTCTGTGTCCCGCTGTGTCTTCGCTGTGTCCCACTGTGTCCTTGCTGTGTCCCCACTGTTTCCCGCTGTGTACTGCTGTATCAGGCTGTGTCCCCGCTGTCCCCCGCTGTGTCCCCTGCTGTGTAAACCGCTGTGTCCAGCTGTGTCCCGTTTTGTCCCGCTGTGTCCCGCCGTGTCCCGCTGTGTCCCCCGCTGTGTCCCGCTGTGTCCCGTTGTGTTCTCACTGTGTCCCGCTCTGTCTCTGTGTGTCCCGCTGGGTCCTGCTGTGTCCGCCTCTGTGTCCCCAGCTTTGTCCTGCTGTGTCCCCGCTGGGTCCTGACTGTGTACCCGTTGGGTCCCGCTGAGTCCCGGCTGTGTGTCCGCTGTGTCCCGCTGTGTCCCTGGTGTGTCCTCGCTGTGTAACTGCTATGTCCCTCTGTGTCCCTGCTGTGTCCTGCTGTGTCCCGCTGTGTCCTCGCTGTGTTCCACTGTGTCCCCCGCTGTGTCCCGATGTGTCCCCCGCTGTGTCCCCCACTGTGTCCCGCTGTGTCCCCCGCTGTGTCCGGCTGTGTCCCGCTGTGAACCCGCTGTCCGCCGGTGTGTCACCGCTGTCCCCCGCTGTAGCCCCCGCTGTGTCCCGCTGTGTCCTCACTGTGTCCCGCTGTGTCCCCGCTGTGTGTCCGCTGTGTCCCGCTGTGTCCCTGGTGTGTCCTCGCTGTGTAACCGCTGAGTCTCTCTGTGTCCCCGCTGTGTCCCACTGTGTCCCCCGCTGTGTCCCCGCTGTGTCCCCGCTGTGTCCTCCTGTGTCCCGCTGTGTCCTCGCTGTGTCCTTCTGTATCCCGCTGTGTCCCCCGCTGTGTCCCCCATTATTTCCCCACTGTGACACGCTGTGTCCATGCTGTGTCCCGCTGTGTCCCGCTGTGTCCTCGCTGTGTCCCCGCTGTGTCCCACTGTGTCCCGCTGTGTGCCCCCTTTGTGCCCCTCTGTGTCCTGCTGTGTCCCCTGCTGTGTCCCTGCTGTGTCCCGCTGTATCCACTCTGTGTAACGCTGTGTCCCCCTTTGTGTCCCGCTGTGTCCCCCGCTGTGTCCCTGCTGTGTCCCTTTGTGTCCCGCTGTGTCCAACTGTGTACCACGCAGTGTCCTGCTGTGTTGCCCGATGTGTCCCGCTGTGTCCCGCTGTGTCCCCATGTGTCACGATGTGTCCTCGCTGTGTGTCCTTCTGTATCTCGCTGTGTCTTCGCTGTGTCCCACATTGTGTCCCGCTCTTTCCTGCTGGGTCCTGCTCTTTCCTTGCTGTGTCCCCATTTGTGTCCTGCTGTGTCCCCCGCTGTGTCCCGCTGTGTCCCCCGCTGTGTCCCCCACTGTGTCCCGCTGTGTCGCGCTGCGTCCCGCTGTGTCCCCGCTGTCCGCTGGTGTGTCACCGCTGTCCCCCGCTGTGTCCCGCTGTGTCCCGCTCTGTCCTCGCTGTGTCCCGCTGTGTCCCCGCTGTGCCTCCGCTGTGTCCTGCTGTGTCCCTGGTGTGTCCTCGCTGTGTAACCGCTGAGTCCCTCTGTGTCCCCGCTGTGTCCCACTGTGAACCCCCCTGTGTCCCCGCTGTGTCCCATGCTGTGTCCCGCTGTGTCCCGCTGTGTCCTCGCTGTGTCCTTCTGTATCCCGCTGTGTCCCCCGCTGTGTCCCCACTATTTCCCCGCTGTGACCCGCTGTGTCTTTGCTGTGCCCCCGCTGAGTCCCTCTGTGTCCCCGCTGTGTCCCACTGTGAACCCCCCTGTGTCCCCGCTGTGTCCCATGCTGTGTCCCGCTGTGTCCCGCTGTGTGCCTGCTGTCCCCTGTGTGTCCCCGCTGTGTCCCCTGCTGTGTCCCGCTTTGTTTCCCGGTGTGTCCCCAGCTCTGTCCCGCTCTTTCCCGCTGTGTCCCGCTGTGTCCTTGCTGTGTCCCCATTTGTGTCCCGCTGTGTCCTTGCATGGTCACCCGCTGTGTCCCTCTGTGTCCCCATGTGTCACGCTGTGTCCTCTCTGTGTATCCCTCTTTGTCCCGCTGTGTCCTGGCTGTGTCCCCCACTGTGTCCCCGCTCTGACCCGCTGTGTCCCTGCTTTGTCCGTGCTGTGTCCCGCTGTGTCCTGCTTTGTCCGGCTGTGTCCCCGATGTCCCCCTCTGTGTCCCGTTGTGTCCCCGCTCTCCGAATGTGTGTCCCCACTGTCCCCCGCTGTGTCCCCCGCTGGGTCCCGCTGTGTCCCCGCTGTATCCCCGCTGTGTCCCGCTGTGTCCCTGGTGTGTCCTCGTTGTGTAACTGGTATGTCCCTCTGTTGCCCCGCTGTGTTCCACTGTGTTCTGCAGTGTCCCCCTATGTCCCCGCTGTGTCCTCGCTGTATACCTCGATCTGATCCACTGTGTCCCCCACTGTGTCCCCGCTGTGTCCCCGCTGTGTCCTCCTGTGTTCCGCTGTGTCCTCACTGTGACCCCCGCTGTGTCCCGGTGTGTCCCCCGCTGTGTCCTACTGTTTCCCGCTGTGTCCCGCTTTGTCCTGCTTTGTCGGCCTCTGTGTCCCCCGCTGTGTCCCGCTCTGTCCCCGCTGTGTCTCGCTGTGTCCCGCTGTGTCAACGGCTGTGTCCCCCGCTGAGTCACCCGCTGAGTCCCCGCTGTGTGCTGCTGTGTCCCGCTGTGTCCTCGCTGTGTTCCATTGTGTACCCCACTGTGTCCCGCTGTGTCACCTGCTGTGTCAGCCACTGTGTCCCCCGCTTTGTTCCGCTGTCTGCCTGTGTGTCCCGCTGTCCCCCGCTATGTCCCCTGCTGTCTCCCGATGTGTCCCCCACTGTATGCCGCTGTGTCCCCGCTGTGTCCCAGCTGTGTCCCGCTG
>NW_012286262.1:0-8218 GCF_000151885.1 Dipodomys ordii
TCATTCCGCTCTGTGTCCTGCTGTGTCCCCAGCTGTGTCCCGCTGTGTCCCGCTGTGTCCCGCTGTGTCCCCGCTGTGTAACACTGGATCCCTCTTTGTGTCCCGCTGTGTCCCCCATTGTGTCCTGCTGTGTCCCCCGCTGTGTACCCCGCAGTGTCCTGCTGTGTCGCCCGATGTGTCCCGCTGTGTCCTCGCTGTGTCCCCACTGTGTCCCGCTGTGTCCCCCATTGTGCCCTTGCTGTGTCCCCATTTGTTTCCCTCTGTGTCCTCACTGGGTCCCCCGCTGGGTCTCGCTGGGTCCCCATGTGTCACGCTGTGTCCTTGCTGTGTATCCCTCTGTGTCCCGCTGTGTCCTTGCGGTGTCCCACACTGTGTCCCCGCTGTGACCCGATGTGTCCCTGCTGTGTCCCCCGGTGTGTCCCGTTGTGTCCCGCTGTGTCCCCGGCTGTGTCCCCCGCTGTGTCCCGCATTTCCCGCTGTGTCCTGCTGTGTCCTTGCTGTGTCCCCATTTGTGTCCCGCTGTGTCCTCTCTGTGTTCCCTGCTATGTCCCGCTGTGTCCACATGTGTCACGCTGTGTCCTCTCTGTGTATCCCTCTGTGTCCCGCTGTGTCCCCGCTGTGTCCCACATGTGTCCCCGCTGTGACCCGCTGTATCCCTGCTGTGTCCCGCCGGTGTCCCGCTGTGTCCCGCTGTGTCCCCGATGTCCCCAGCTGTGTCCCGTTGTGTCCCCGCTGTCTGCATGTGTGTCCCCGCTGTCCCCCGCTGTGTCCCCCGCTCTGTCCCGCTGTGTACTCACTGTGTCCCCAGCTGTGTCCCGCTGTGTCCCCCGCTGTGCCCCCCACTGTGTCCCGCTGTGTCCCCCGCTGTGTCCCGCTGTGTCCCGCTGTGTCCACGCTGTACGCCAGTGTGTCACCGCTGTCCCCCGCTGTGTCCTCCGCTGTGTCCCGCTGTGTCCTCGCTGTGTCTCACTGTGTCCCCGTTTTGTCTCCGCTGTGTCCCGCTGTGTCCCTGGTGTGTCCTCGCTGTGTCCCCTCTGAGTCCCTCTGTGTCCCCGCTGTGTCCCACTGTGTCCCCTGCTGTGTCCCCGCTGTGTCCAGCTGTGTCCCGTTGTGTTCTCGCTGTGTCCAGCTCTGTCCCGCTGTGTCCCGCTGTGTCCTGCTGTGTCTGCCTCTGTGTCCCCCGGTTTGTCCCGCTGTGTCCCCGCTGTGTCCCCGCTGTGTCCCCGCTGGGTCCCGCTGGGTCCCGGCTGTGTCCCCGCTGTGTCCCGCTGTGTCCCTGGTGTGTCCTCGCGGTGTAACTGCTATGTCCCTCTCTGTCCCCACAGTGTCCCACTGTGTCCCGCAGTGTCCCCTATGTCCCCTCTGTGTCCTCCCTGTATCCCCTGCTGTGTCCCACTGTGTCCCCTGCTGTGTGCCGCTGTGTCCCCGCTGTGTCCCCCGCTGTGTCCCGCTGTGTCCCGTTGTGTCCTTGCTGTGTCCCCGCTGTGTCCTGCTGTGTCCCTCTGTGTCCCCGCTGTCCCCTGCTGTGTCCCCTGCTGTGTCCCCCACTGTGTCCCGCTGTGTCCCCGCTGTGTCCCCGCTGGGTCCCGCTGGGTCACGCTGTGTCCCCGCTGTGTCCCCGCTGTGTCCCTGGTGTGTCCTCACTGTGTAACCGCTAAATCCCTCTGTGTCCCCGCAGTGTCCTACTGTGTCCCCCGCTGTTTCCCCGCTGTGTCCCCGCTGTGTCCTCCTGTGTCCCGCTGTGTTCTCGCTGTTTCCTTCTGTATCCCGCTGTGTCCCCGCTGTGTCCCCCACTATCTCCCCGCTGTGACATGCTGTGTCCCCCGCTGTGTCCCGCTGTGTCCCCGTTGTGTCCCCGCTGGGTCCCGTTGTTTCTCGCTGTGTCCCCGCTGTGTCCCCGCTGTGTCCTGCTGTGTCCCCGCTGTGTCCCAATGTGTACCACTCTGTCTGCCTCTGTGTACCCCGCTGTGTCCTGCTGTGTCCTCGCTGTGTCCCCCGCTGTTTCCCGCTGTTTCCCCCGCTGTGTCACCCGCTGTGTCCTTTGATGTGTCCCCAGCTGAGTCCCGCTGTGTCCCCCGAGGTTTACCGCTGTGTCCCGTTGTGTCCCCCGCTGTGTCCGTTTGTCTTTCCCGCTGTGTCCCGCTGTGTCCTGCTGTGTACCCCCTGTGTACCGATGTGTCCCCGCTGTGTCCCCGCTGTGTCTCCCTGCTGTCCCCCACTGTGTCGCCGGTGCTTCCCGCTGTGTCCTGCTGTGTCCGGCTGTGTCCCCGCTGTCCCCCGCTGTGTCCCCTGCTGTGTCTCGCTGTGTCCAGTTGTGTCCCGTTTTGTCCCAATGTGTCCCGCTGTGTCCCCGCTTTGCCCCGCTTTGTCACCGCTGTGTCCCGCTGTGTCCCCTGCTGTGTTCCCCGCTGTGTCCCGCTGTGTCCCGTTGTGTCCTTGCTGTGTCCCCGCTGTGTCCTGCTGTGTACCTCTGTGTCCCCGCTGTCCCCCGCTGTGTCCCCTGCTGTGTCCCACGCTGTGTCCCGCTGTGTCCCCGCTGTGTCCCCGCTTTGTCCCTTGTGTGTCCTCACTGTGTAACCGCTAAGCCCTTCTGTGTCCCCGCAGTGTCCTACTGTGTCCCCTGCTGTTTCCCCGCTGTGTCCCCGCTGTGTCCTCCTTTGTCCCGCTGTGTCCTCGCTGTGTCCTTCTGTATCCCGCTGTGTCCCCCGCTGTGTCCCCCACTATTTCCCGGCTGTGACTTGCTTTGTCCATGCTGTGTCCCATGCTGTGTCCCGCTGTGTCCCGCTGTGTCCCCCGCTGTGTTCCCCGCTGTGTCCCACTGTGTCCTCACTGTGTCCCCGCTGTGTCCCGCTGTGTTCTGCTGTGTCCGCCTCTGTGTCCCCAGCTGTGTCCCGGTGTGTCCCCGCTGTGTCCCTGCTGGGTCCCGCTGTGTCTCGCTGTGTCCCAGCTGTGTTCCCGCTGTGTCCTGCTGTGTCCCCGCCGTGTACCGCTGTGTCCCCCGCTGTGTCCCGCTGTGTCCCGTTGTGTACCGCTGTGTCTGCCTCTGTGTACCCCGCTGTGTCCTGCTGTGTCCTCGCTGTGTCCCCCGCTGATTCCCGCTGTTTCCCCCACTGTGTCACCCGCTGTGTCCTTTGATGTGTCCGCACCTGAGTCCCGCTGTGTCCCCCGCTATTTACCGCTGTGTCCTCCACTGTGTCCCCCGCTTTGTCCCCGCTGTGTCCCCGCTGTGTCCCGCTGTGTCCCGCTGTGTCCCTCTGTGTCGCCCCCAGTGTCCCCGTGTCTCCGCTGTTTCCCACTGTGACCCCCTCGCTGTCCTGGTGTGTCCCCGTTGTCCACCGGTGTGTCCCCTCTGTGCCCCGCTGTGTCCCCGCTGTGTCCCGCTGTGTCCCGATTTGTCCCGCTGTGTCGCCGCTTTGTCACTGCTGTGTCTCGCTGTGTCCCGCTGTGTCCATGCTGTGTCCCTCTGTGTCCCCTGCTGTGTCCCCCGCTGTGTCCCGCTGTGTCCCGTTGCGTCCTTGCTGTGTCCCCGCTGTGTCCTGCTGTGTCCCTCTGTGTCCCCGCTGTACCCCACTGTGTCCCCTGCTGTGTCCCCCGCTGTGTCCCGCTGTGTCCCCGCTGTGTCCCCGCTGTGTCCCGCCGTGTCCCGCTGTGTCCCCGCTGTGTCCCGCTGTGTCCCCCGCTGTGTCCCCGCTGTGTCCCACTCTGTCCCCGCTGTTTCCCGCTGTTTTCCCCGCTGTGTCACCCGCTGTGTCCTTCGATGTGTCCCCAGCTGAGTCCCGCTGTGTACCCCGCTGTGTCCCGCTGTGTCCCGCTGTGTCCCCGCTGTGTCCCGCTGTGTCCCCGCTGTGTCCCCGCTGTGTCCCCCGCTGTGTCCCCGCTGTGTCCCAATCTGTCCCCGCTGTTTCCCGCTGTTTTCCCCGCTGTGTCACCCGCTGTGTCCTTTGATGTGTCCCCAGCTGAGTCCCGCTGTGTACCCCGCTGTGTCCCACTGTGTCCCGCTTTGTGCCCCCTTTGTTCCCCTCTGTGTCCTGCTGTGTCCCCTGCTGTGTCCCCGCTGTGTCCCGCTGTGTCCCCCGCTATATCCTGCTCTGTCCCCCGCTGTGTTCCACTGTGTCCCTGCTGTATCCCCGATGTGTCCCACTGTGTACCCCGCTGTGTCCCTGCTGTGTTCCACTCTCCCGCTGTGTGCGGCTCTGTGTCCTCTGCTGTGTCCCCCGCTGTGACCCGCTGTATCCCGGTGTGTCCTGCTTTGTCCCCCGATGTGTCCCGCTGTTTCGCACTGTGCCCCTGCTGTGTCCACGCTGTGTCCTGCTGTGTCCCCGCTGTGTCCCGCTGTCTCCTGCTGTGTCCCCGCTGTGTCCCGCTGTGTCCTGCTGCATCCCCGCTGTGTCCCGATTAGTACCGCTGTGTCTGCCTCTGTGTACCCCGCTGTGTCCTGCTGTGTCTCCCGCTGTGTCCTGCTGTGTCCTCGCTGTGTGCCCCGCAGTTTCCCGGTGTTTTCCCCGCTGTGTCACCCGCAGTGTCCTTTGATGTGTCCCCAGCTGAGTCCCGCTGTGTCCCCCACTGTGTCCCCCGCTTTGTCCCCGCTGTGTCCCCGCTCTGTCCCGCTGTGTCCCGCTGTGTCCTTCTGTGTCGCCCCCTGTGTCCCCCTGTGTCTTCGCTGTTTCCCACTGTGACCCCCGCGCTGTCCTGCTGTGTCCCCGTTGTCCACCGGTGTGTCCCTTCTGTCCCCCGCTGTGTCCCCGCTGTGTCCCGCTGTTTCCCGATGTGTCCCCCTGTGTCGCCGCTTTGTCACTGCTGTGTCTCGCTGTATCCCGCTGTGGCCACGCTGTGTCCCGCTCTGTCCCAGGCTGTGTCCCGCTGTGTCCCCCGCTGTGTTCCGCTGTGTCGTTGCTGTGTCCCGCTGTGTCCCCGCTGTGTCCCCGTTGTATCCCGCTGTGTCCCCACTGTGTCCCCGCTGTGTCCCCCGCTATGTCCCCGCTGTGTCCCACTCTGTCCCCACCTTGTCCCCCTTTGTCCCGCTGTGTCCCCGGCTGTGTCCCGCTGTGTCGGCCGCTGTGTCCGGTTGTGTTTCCCGCTGTGTACCCCCTGTGTCCCGCTGAGTACCGATGTGTCCCCGCTGTGTCCCCGCTGTGTCCCCGCTGTGTCTCCCTGCTGTCCCCCGCTGTGTCCCCTCTTTGTCCCGCTGTGTCCCGCTGTGTCCTCGCTGTGTCCCCGCTATTTCCCGCTGTGTCCTGCTGTGTCCGGCTGTGTCCCCGCTGTCCGCTGCTGTGTCCCCTGCTGTGTCCCCGCTGTGTCCAGCTGTGTCCCGTTTTGTCCCGCTGTGTCCCCGCTTTGTTCCCCGCTTTGTCCCCGCTGTGTCTCGCTGTGTCCCTCTATGTCCCCCGCTGTGTCCCGCTGTGTCCCCTGCTGTGTCCTCCGCTGTGTCCCGCTGTGTCCCGCTGTGTCCTTGCTGTGTCCCCGCTGTGTCCTGCTGTGTCCCTCTGTGTCCACGCTGTCCCCCGCTGTGTCCCCTGCTGTGTCCCCCTCTGTGTCCCGCTGTGTCCTCGCTGTGTCCCCGCTGGGTCCCTCTGTGTCCCGCTGGGTCCCCGCTGTGTCTCCGCTGTGTCCCGCTGTGTCCGTGGTGTGTCCTCACTGTTTAACCGCTAAGTCCCTCTGTGTCCCCGCAGTGTCCCACTGTGTCCCCCGCTGTTTCCCCTCTGTGTCCCCGCTCTGTCCTCCTTTGTCCCACTGTGTCCTCGCTGTGTCCTTCTGTATCCCGCTGTGTCCCCCACTATTTCCCCGCTGTGACTTGCTGTGTCCATGCTGTGTACCCCGCTGTGTCCCGCTGTGTCCCGCTGTGTCCCGCTGTGTCCCCCGCTGTGTTCCCCTCTGTGTCCCACTGTGTCCTCTCTGTCTCCCCGCTGTGTCCCGCTGTGTCGCGCTGTGTCCCGCAGTTTTCTGCTGTGTCCGCCTCTCTGTCCCCCGCTTTGTCCCGCTGTGTCCCTGCTCTATCCTCGCTGTGTCCCGCTGTGTCTCGCTGTGTCCCTCTGTGTCGCCCCCTGTGTCCCCTTGTGTCCCCGCTGTTTCCCACTGTGACCCCTGCACTGTCCTGCTGTGTCCCCGTTGTCCACCGGTGTGTCCCCTCTGTCCCCCGCTGTGTCCCGCTTTGTCCCGAATGTCCCGCTGTGTCGCCGCTTTGTCACTGCTGTGTCTCGCTGTGTCCCGCTTTGTCCACGCTGTGTCCCGCTCTGTCCCAGGCTGTGTCCAGCTGTGTCCCCCGCTGTGTTCCACTGTGTCGCTGCTGTGTCCCCGCTGTGTCCCCGCTGTGTCCCCGGTGTGTCCCGCTGTGTCCCCGCTGTGTCCCCGATATGTCCCCCGCTGTGTCCACGCTGTGTCCCACTCTGTCCCCACTGTGTCCCGCTTTGTCCCGCTGTGTCCCCCGCTGTGTCCCGCTGTGTGCCCCCTTTTTTCCCCTTTGTGTCCTGCTGTGTCCCCTGCTTTGTCCCCGCTGTGTCCCGCTGTGTCCCCGCTGTGTAACGCTGGGTCCCCCTCTGTGTCCCGCTGTGTCTTCGCTGTGTCCCACTGTGTCCTTACTGTGTCCCCGCTGTTTCCTCCTGTGTCCTGCTGTGTCCGGCTTTGTCCCTGCTGTCCCCCGCTGTGTCCCTTGCTGTGTCCCCGCTGTGCCCATCTGTGTCCCGTTTTGTCCCGCTGTGTCCCGGTGTGTCCCCGATTTGTCCCCTGCTTTTTCCCCTCTGTGTCCCACTGTGTCCCGCTGTATCCCCTGCTGTGTCCCACTGTGTCCCCTGCTGTGTACCCCGCTGTGTTCCGCTGTGTCCCTGCTGTGTCCCCACTGTGTCCCCCACTGTTTCCCCTCTGTGTCCCCGCTGTGTCCTCCTTTGTCCCGCTGTGTCCTCGCTGTGTCCTTCTGTATCCCGCTGTGTCCCCCACTATTTCCCCGCTGTGACTTGCTGTGTCCATGCTGTGTACCCCGCTGTGTCCGGCTGTGTCCCGCTGTGTCCCCCGCTGTGTTCCCCTCTGTGTCCCACTCTGTCCTCTCTGTCTCCCCGCTGTGTCCCGCTGTGTCTCGCTGTGTCTCGCAGTTTTCTGCTGTGTCCGCCTCTCTGTCCCCCGCTGTGTCCCGCTGTGTCCCTGCTGTATCCCCGCTGTGAACCGCTGTGTCTCCCTGTGTCCCTCTGTATCGCCCCCTGTGTCCTCTTGTGTCCCCGCTGTTTCCCACTGTGACCCCCGCACTGTCCTGCTGTGTCCCCGTTGTCCATCGGTGTGTCCCCTCTGTCCCCCACTGTGTCCCGCTGTGTCCACGCTGTGTCCCGCTCTGTCCCAGGCTGTGTCCAGCTGTGTCCCCCGCTGTGTTCCGCTGTGTCGCTGCTGTGTCCCGCTGTGTCCCACTCTGTCCCCACTGTGTCCCGCTTTGTCCCGCTGTGTCCCCCGCTGTGTCCCGCTGTGTCCCGTTGTGTCCCCTGCTGTGTTCCCCTCTGTGTCCTGCTGTGTACGGCTGTGTCGCGCTGTGTACTCGCTGTGTCCCCGGTGTGTCCCGCTGTGTCCTCGCTGTGTCCCAGCTGTGTCCCGCTGTGTCCCTGTTGTTCCCCGGTTTGTCCCCACTGTCCCCCGCTGGGTCCCTCGCTGTGTACCTCTGTGACCCGCTCTGTCCTCGCTTTGTCCCCGTGATGTCCCGCTGTGTCCCCGACGTGTCCGGCTGTGTCCCGCTGTGTCCCCGCTTTGTCCCGATGTGTACCGCTGTGTCTGCCTCTGTGTACCCCGCTTTGTCCTGCTGTGTCCTTGCTGTGTCCCCCGCTGTTTCCCGCTGTTTCCCCCGCTGTGTCACCCGCTGTGTCCTTTGATGTGTCCCCAGCTGAGTCCCGCTGTGTCCCCCGCTGTTTACCGCTGTGTCCCCCACTGTAACCCCTGCTTTGTCCCTGCTGTGTCCCCGCTCTGTCCCGCTGTGTCCTGCTGTGTCACTCTGTGTCTCCGCTGTTTCCCACTGTGACCCCCGCGCTGTCCTTCTGTGTCCGCGTTGTCCACCGGTGTGTCCCCTCTGTCCCCCGCTGTGTCCCGCTGTGTCCCGCTGTGTCGCCGCTTTGTCACTGCTGTGTCACGCTGTGTCCCCACTGTGTCCCGCTCTGTCCCCGCTGTGTCCGCTGCTGTGTCCTGCTGTGTCCCCGGCTGTGTCCCCAAAAATGTGTCCCGCTCATTCCCGCTGTGTCCCACTGCTGTGTCC
>NW_012286263.1:0-1621 GCF_000151885.1 Dipodomys ordii
CCCGCTGTTTTCCCCGCTGTGTCACCCGCTGTGTCCTTTGATGTGTCACCAGCTGAGTCCCGCTGTGTACCCCGCTGTGTCCCACTGTGTCCCGCTTTGTGCCCCTTTGTTCCCTCTGTGTCTGCTGTGTCCCTGCTTGTCCCCGCTGTGTCCCGCTGTGTCCCCCGCTATATCTGCTCTGTCCCCCGCTGTGTTCCACTGTGTCCCTGCTGTATCCCCGATGTGTCCCACTGTGTACCCCGCTGTGTCCTGCTGTGTTCCACTCTCCCGCTGTGTGCGGCTCTGTGTCCTCTGCTGTGTCCCCCGCTGTGACCCGCTGTATCCCGGTGTGTCCTGCTTTGTCCCCCGATGTGTCCCGCTGTTTCGCACTGTGCCCCTGCTGTGTCCACGCTGTGTCCTGCTGTGTACCCCGCTGTGTCCCGCTGTGTGCCCCCTTTGTTCCCTTCTGTGTCCTGCTGTGTCCCCGCTGTGTCCCGCTGTGTCCCCGCTGTGCTCCGCTGTGTCGCTGCTGTGTCCCGCTGTGTCCCCGTTGTGTCCTGCTGTGTCCCCGCTGTGTCCCCGCTCTGTCCCCGCTGTGTCCCACTCTGTCCCCACTGTGTCCCGCTTTGTCCCGCTGTGTCCCCCGCTGTGTCCTGCTGTGTGCCCCCTTTGTTCCGCTCTGTGTCCTGCTGTGTCCCCAGCTGTGTCCCGCTGTGTCCCGCTGTGTCCCGCTGTGTCCCCGCTGTGTAACACTGGATCCCTCTTTGTGTCCCGCTGTGTCCCCCATTGTGTCCTGCTGTGTCCCCCGCTGTGTACCCCGCAGTGTCCTGCTGTGTCGCCCGATGTGTCCCGCTGTGTCCTCGCTGTGTCCCCACTGTGTCCCGCTGTGTCCCCCATTGTGCCCTTGCTGTGTCCCCATTTGTTTCCCTCTGTGTCCTCACTGGGTCCCCCGCTGGGTCTCGCTGGGTCCCCATGTGTCACGCTGTGTCCTTGCTGTGTATCCCTCTGTGTCCCGCTGTGTCCTTGCGGTGTCCCACACTGTGTCCCCGCTGTGACCCGATGTGTCCCTGCTGTGTCCCCCGGTGTGTCCCGTTGTGTCCCGCTGTGTCCCCGGCTGTGTCCCCCGCTGTGTCCCGCATTTCCCGCTGTGTCCTGCTGTGTCCTTGCTGTGTCCCCATTTGTGTCCCGCTGTGTCCTCTCTGTGTTCCCTGCTATGTCCCGCTGTGTCCACATGTGTCACGCTGTGTCCTCTCTGTGTATCCCTCTGTGTCCCGCTGTGTCCCCGCTGTGTCCCACATGTGTCCCCGCTGTGACCCGCTGTATCCCTGCTGTGTCCCGCCGGTGTCCCGCTGTGTCCCGCTGTGTCCCCGATGTCCCCAGCTGTGTCCCGTTGTGTCCCCGCTGTCTGCATGTGTGTCCCCGCTGTCCCCCGCTGTGTCCCCCGCTCTGTCCCGCTGTGTACTCACTGTGTCCCCAGCTGTGTCCCGCTGTGTCCCCCGCTGTGCCCCCCACTGTGTCCCGCTGTGTCCCCCGCTGTGTCCCGCTGTGTCCCGCTGTGTCCACGCTGTACGCCAGTGTGTCACCGCTGTCCCCCGCTGTGTCCTCCGCTGTGTCCCGCTGTGTCCTCGCTGTGTCTCACTGT
>NW_012286264.1:0-2609 GCF_000151885.1 Dipodomys ordii
TCAGTTTCCCGCTGTATCCTGCTTTGTCGGCCTGTGTCCCCCGCTGTGTCCCGCTGTGTCCCTGCTGTGTCCCACTGTGTCCCGCTGTGTCCTCGCTGTGTCACCGCTGTGTCCCCTGCTGTGTCCCGCTGTGTCCCCGGCTGTGTCCCCGCTGTGTATCCGCTGTGTCCCGCTGTGTCCCTGGTGTGTCCTCGCTGTGTAACCGCTGAGTCCTCTGTGTCCCCGCTGTGTCCCACTGTGTCCCCCGCTGTGTCCCTGCTGTGTCCCCGCTGTGTCCTCCTGTGTCCTGCTGTGTCCTCGCTGTGTCCTTCTGTATCACGCTGTGTCCCCCGCTGTGTTCCCCACTATTTTCCCACTGTGACCCACTGTGTCCATGTTGTGTCCTGCTGTGTCCGCCTCTGTGTCTCCCGCTCTGTCCCGCTGTGTCCCTGCTGTGTCCCCCTGGGTCCCGCTGTGTCCCGCTGTGTCTCCGCTGTGTCCTCGCTGTGTCTTTCTGTATCCCGCTGTGTCCTCCGCTGTGTCCCCCACTTTTTCCCCACTGTGACCCGCTGTGTCCCGCAGTGTCCCTGCTGTGTCCTCCCTGTATCCGCAGCTGTGTCCCACTGTGTCCCCCGCTGTGTCCCCGCTGTGTCCTCCTGTGTCCCGCTGTGTCCTCGCTGTGTCCTTCTGTATCCCGCTGTGTCCCCCGCTGTGTCCTCCACTATTTCCTTGCTGTGTCCCACTGTGTCCCCCGCTGTGTTCCCCGCTGTGTCCCGCTGTGTCCCGTAATGTCCCACTGTGTCCGCTACAGTGTCCCCCACTGTGTCCCTTTGTGTACCCCACTGTGTCCCGCTGTGTCACCCGTTGTGTCCCCCGCTGTGTCCCCCGCTGTGTCCCCACTGTTTGCCGCTGTACCCCGCTGTGTCCCCGGCTGTGACCCCCGTTGTATCCCGCTCTTACCCGCTGTGTCCCTGCTGTGTCCCGCTGTGTCCCCGCTGTGTCCCGCTGTGTCCCTGGTGTGTCCACGCTGTGTAACCTCTATGTCCCTCTGTGTCCCCGCTGTGTCCCACTGTGTCCCGCAGTGTCCCCCTTTGTCCCCGCAGTGTCCTCGCTGTGTCCTTCTGTATCCCGCTGTGTCCCCCATTATTTCCCCGCTGTGACCTGCTGTGTCCCGCAGTGTCCCTGCTGTGTCTTCTCTGTATCCCCAGCTGTGTCCCACTGTGTCCCCCGCTGTGTCCCCGCCGTGTCCCCGCTGTGTCCTGTGTTCCGCTGTGTCCTCGCTGTGTCCTTCTGTATCCCGCTGTGTCCCCCGCTGTGTCCCCCACTATTTCCCCGCTGTGACCCGCTGTGTCCATGCTGTGTCCCCCGCTGGGTCTCGCTGTGTCCCGCTGTGTCCTGCTGTGTCCCTTGCTCTGTCCCCTGCTGTGTCCCTGCTCTGTCCCTCCTGTGTTCCACTCTCTCCCGCTATGTGCAGCTCTGTGTCCCCTGCTGTGTCCCCAGCTCTGTCCCGCTGTATCCCGGTGTGTCCCGCTTTGTTCCCCGCTGTGTCCCGCTCTTTCCCCCTGTGCCCCTGCGGTGTCCCCGATGTGTCCCGCTGTGTACCCCGCTGTGTCCCACTGTGTCCCGCTGTGTGCCCCCTTTGTTCCCCTCTGTGTCCTGCTGTGTCCCCTGCTGTGTCCCCGCTGTGTCCCGCTGTGTCCCCGCTGTGTTACGCTGGGTCCCCCTTTGTGTCCCGCTGTGCCCCCTGCTGTGTCCCCGCTGTGTCCTGCTGTGTCCCCCTGTGTCCTGCTGTGTCTCCTGCTGTGTCCCCCGCTGTGTCCCGCTGTGTCCCGCTGTGGCCTTGCTGTGTCCCCTGCTGTGTCCCTCTGTGTCCCGCTTTGTCTCGTTGTGTCCCCTGCTATATCCTGCTGTGTTCCCTGCTCTGTCCCGCTGTGTCCCGCTGTGTCCCTGCTGTGTCCTCGCTGTGTTCCACTGTGTACCCCGCTGTGTCCCGCGGTGTCACATGCTGTGTCAGCCACTGTGTCCCCCCATTGTTCCGCTGTCCGCCTGTGTTTCCCTGCTGTCCCCCGCTGTGTCCCCTGCTCTGTCCCGATGTGTCCCCCGCTGTGTGCCGCTGTGTCCCCGCTGTGTCCCAGCTGTGTCCCGCTATGTCCCCTTTGTTCCCCGGTTTGTCCCCACTGTCCCCCGCTGTGTCCCTCGCTGTACCTCTGTGTCCCGCTCTGTCCTCGTTTTGTCCCCGCTATGTCCCGCTGTGTCCCCGCTGTGTCCCTGCTGTGTTCCACTCTCTCCCGCTGTGTGCGACTCTGTGTCCCCGGCTGAGTCCCCCGCTGTGTCCCGCTGTATCCCGGTGTGTCCAGCTTTGTCCCCAGCTGTGTCCGGCTGTTTCCCACTGTGCCCCTGCTCTGTCCCCGCTGTGTCCCGCTGTATACCCCGCTGTGTCCCACTGTGTCCCGCTGTGTGCCCCCTTTGTTCCCCTCTGTGTCCTGCTGTGTCCCCTGCTGTGTCCCCGTTGTGTCCCGCTGTGTCCCACTGTGTCCCGCTGTGTGCCCCCTTTGTTCCTCTCTGTGTCCCGCTGTGTTCCCACGCTTTATCCCTGCTGTGTCCCTTTGTGTCCCGCTGTGTCCCGCTGT
>NW_012286265.1:0-761 GCF_000151885.1 Dipodomys ordii
TGTCCCATTATCTTAACCCGCTTTACGTGTTGGAAACCCCCTTCTTTATGTGAAGGATTTAATTTCCCCTCCCTGCCCCCTAGATATCTGGGAGTACTTTTTGTGGAAAACAGTACATAACTCTATTTGTCCACACGGGTCTTTAAGGTCTTTCCAGCATAGGAAAAGAGACACTAGGCCATTTCAATATTCAGTTTATTCAGGACCTTGGAGCATCTCTTTTGTCCCCTACAACGTGGTGAATTTTCCACTTCCAGGGTTTCCCGTTTTGTAGCCAACCATTCTTAGCCACATGGGTACCCCTCCTGATTCTGGCACACACACACACACACAATGTTATATTTTAGGAATAATATGTATGTCTGTAATACCATATATATTCCTTTGAGGCTTTTCATATAAACAAAAAGGATTTGTAAGAAAAGGACCTGTTCTTGTTCTGATTATTATGCCGATTGTTTTTCTGACTTCAGGCACCAGGAGCAAGGAGCCAAACTGCACTTCATCAGGTACAGAAATTCTTGCTGTAATTCCTAGTAGTTCTGACATGTTGAGGCGATTGCCTTTGGGACTGAGTTATGGTTCCGTTCGATTTATTTGACATATTATTTCCACATAAATCTGTCAGGAAGGGGCTAATCCACAGTCACTACAGTTTGGGGTGGATGGTGATTTCTTTCTTTTTTTTTTTTGGGTCCGGTCGTGGGGCCTGAACTCTGGGCCTGGGCGCTGTCCCTCAGCTCATCAGCTCAAGGCTATGA
>NW_012286266.1:0-330 GCF_000151885.1 Dipodomys ordii
CCGCGTCGCCGCCGCCGTCGCCGCCGCCGGGCCCAGCCAGACTCCGCCTTACAGGCAGTCGGCGGCGCTGAACTTGATTTCTCACCTCTGCGGCCCCGTCACCTCCATCCCCGTCCCCCCGGCTCTCCTCCACCCCCTCCGCTTCCTCCTCCTCGCCCCCCATCTCCACCCGCCCCCTCCCCCGGCCGCCGCGGTAACTTGTGGCTGTTGTGATGCATATTCCCGTAAATCCGAGCACCAGCCGGCGCTTCAGCCCCACCTCCAGCAGCCTGCAGCCCGGCAAGAAGAGAGACGTGAGCCCGGTGTGGCCGCGCAGCAGCAGCAGCAACA
>NW_012286267.1:0-5085 GCF_000151885.1 Dipodomys ordii
TCACTGTAAGACATGATAGAAAAATGAAGTGCTCATCTTTTCCTATGTATTCACAATGAACTATACAAAGAAATTTAAATACAATTCCACTTATAATATCATTAAAATAATAAATACATAAGAATAAATATATAAGAAGAGAAAATCTTTACACTGACAATTTTAGACATTAATGAAAGATTTTCAACAAGACAAATAAATAGAAAATTATGCCATGATGATTTATTGGAGGAACTCATGTAGTGAAAATGTTATCTACCTCAAAAGATCTACAGATTCTATGCAAGTTCTGTCAATGTTCCAATATAATTTTTCACAAAAATTGGAAAAATAATCCTGAAACCTAATTAACAAAAGACTCTGAGTAGGTAAAGCGATTCTGGATAATAACAAAACTTATAAACATCATATTTCCCTATTTCAGACTATATTGCAAAACAGTAGAATCAAAGCAGTATGGTGTTGGCATAAAAACAGACATATAGAGCAGAAAAATTAGCTCAGAAATAAATCCACACATATACAGTCAATCAATCGTTAGTAAGGCACCAAAATTAGATATCTACTTTCAAAAGAATAAAATCAAGAAGGTCCAGAGGAAGATAGTGGAGGAGAAGCTGGGGCTAAACAAGCTCTAATGTAGAAACCAGTTTTAGTGTTCCAGTGAAAAGTACAAGGCTAGAGAGTGACATCAAGTGTACCATCATAGTACAGAGAGTTTGGCCAGAGAAGAGAAATTCAGGCAGCTTGGTTAAGGAGACAGATTCAAGCACTCACTGGTGTTTGAGGCGGCAGTGGTGGCTGCTCCTGTGGGCACCATATCAACAGAGAGAGACCTGGACAAAGGTGCCAGAGGCAGTGTCGAGCAGATTCTACTCACTACCTGCAAGAACTGACAAAGAGCAGAAATCTTCATCTTGGTGACCACAGACAGTAGCAGATGGTCTGGAAACCAAGCAAAAGGCTTGAGTACCCTACAAGACATCCTCAGTCCTCACAGAGCAGTGGATGGAAGGTAGCCCCACCCCCACCACCAGAGAAGATCCATCTTTGATACTAACAAAGAATGGCCAGAGTAGCTAGCATGTAACTCAGGCCTTGGAAAAAGACAATAAGAGCCATTCAACAGGTCAAAGGAACCTGGGCCTCAGCTCCACCCAAGGGAAAGTTGCCAATACCAGGCAGAGGACGCTCTGCCCATGGAGAAGTGACTTTCTTCACTGGGTAAACAGAGCCAGAGGCTTCCCTATCCCACTGCAGCACAAGCAGCAGACCTAGCTACAGGAGGGTAAAAGAAAAAACAATTAGAAACTGAATACACATAAATCCTAAGAATGGCTCTAGGCTGAACTGTCTAAATATCTCAGGAGCTAGCCCAAAGGGAAAAGCTACTTATTGCTGACAGTTCTCAACCCAATACACAGCCTAGCCCCATCACTGCAACTCCAAACTAGAAGAAACAGCCATCTCCCTCTTTTGTGATACTAAAAGCAGATCACCCTCGTGCTCCCACTGAACTAGCCTGGAAGGAGGATCATAAAGTCTCTGGTAAGGCACAGCTTCGTTCTGCTTGCTCAAACTGATTTAAGAAACCACTCCAGCCACAGGAAAAGCAAACATCACAAGCAAACCAGAGCCTCCACCAAGAGACTTGTTACAGACACAGGGGAGACACAAGAGCCCCCCCTAAGATCCTCCCAGCCGCACAAAAAAATGGAAAAACTTTTTTTCTACCTGATTTTTTTATTTTTAAAAAATTGTGTTTTTTTCATCAGTTTTATTTTAGGCTTCAAAACTCTATGCTAATAAGTTTGAGAACTTGACAGAAATGGACCTTTTCCTAGCAAATATTGACATGCCAAAACTAAACCAAGATGAGTTAAACCATCTTAACAGGCCCATATCAAGCATTGAAATAGAAACAGCAATAAGAGACCTCCCAGCTAAGAAAAGTCCAGGACCAGATGGTTTTACAGCAAAATTTTACAAGGCCTTCAAAGCAGAGCTCACACCAATACGCCTCCAACTCTTCAATGAAATTGAAAGAGAAAGCTCACTACCGAACACATTCCATGAAACCATCATAACCCTCATCCCAAAACCAGGCAGGGACTCATCAAAGAAAGAGAACTATAGACCCATTTCTTTGATGAACATTGATGCAAAACTTCTCAACAAAATTTTGGCCAATCGACTTCAACAATTCATCCAAAAAATCATACACCATGATCAAACAGGATTCATTTCAGGGATGCAAAGCTGGTTCAATATACACAAATCAATTAATATTATTCATCACATCAACAGGAGCAAGAATAAGAACCTCATGGTTATCTCAATAGATGCAGAAAAAGCATTCGACAAGATCCAACACCCCTTCATGATGAAGGTTTTGGAAAAATTAGGAATCAATGGAACATTCCTCAATACAATAAAGGCTGTATATGACAAACCTACAGCCAGCATTATACTTAATGGTGAAAAACTAAAGCCATTTCCTCTTAACTCAGGAACAAGACAAGGATGTCCACTCTCTCCACTTCTCTTCAATCTAGTATTAGGATGCCTAGCTACAGCAATAAGACAAGATGCAGACATAAAGGGGATCCAAATAGGGAAAGAAGAAATAAAACTCTCCCTCTTTGCAGATGACATGATCTTGTATTTAAAGAATCCCATAGACTCCTCTCCCAAATTACTCAAGCTGATTCAAAACTTTGGCAAAGTAGCAGGGTATAAAATTAACCCCCAAAAATCAACGGCTTTTCTGTATGCCAATAATGAGAAAAGTGTGGCTGAAATTAGGAAAGCAACTCCATTTGTAATAGCCCCACAAAAAATAAAATACCTAGGAATTAACTTAACTAAAGAAGTGAAGGACCTCTATGATGAAAACTTTAAAATCTTGAAAAAGGAAATCAACACAGAACTTAAAAAATGGCAAAGCCTCCCATGCTCCTGGATTGGAAAGATTAACATCGTGAAAATGGCAATACTTCCCAAGGCTATCTACAAATTCAACGCAATACCTATCAAAATTCCAAACTCATTCTTCAAGGAAATAGAAGAGGCAATCCAAAAATTCATATGGAACAATAAAAGACCCCGAATAGCAAAAACGCTCCTCAACGTAAAGAACACTGCTGGAGGAATATCAATACCAAATTTCAAACTCTACTACAAAGCCATAGTAATCAAAACAGCTTGGTACTGGCATAAGAACAGACCTCAGGACCAATGGAATAGAATTGAAAACCCAGAAATGAACCTACAGACCTATAGCCATCTAATCTTCGATAAGTGAGCTAAAACAATAGAATGGAAGAAAGACAGCCTCTTCAGTAAATGGTGCTGGCAAAATTGGTTAACTACATGTAGAAAACTAAAGCTAGATCCTTATATATCACCCTGCACCAGAATCAACTCCAAATGGAACTGGAAAAACTTGGAAAAAAATATATTAAGTGAAGTAAGCCAGGCACAAAGAAACACAGGTTTCCCTTATTTGCAATATCTAGTATATGTATGAGTCAAGCGGAAAAGGTCAGATAATGTGATGTTAGGAAAATGAATCCTTAGATAGGTATTTTAATGTTTTTTTTTCTTTCATGCATGTGTTTCTAACGCATTTATAAGTTTATTTCTTTGTTGCTTTGTATGTCCCTCCCCCACAGTATAACCCCCGCTTTCAATATATTTGATGTCAGTATAACTTATGGAGGAGATGGGGAAAAACAAATCATTTAAGCATTCAGGTGGACCTGTTGCAACAATGAGAAGTACAAATTGTCATGTCAAAAAGGAGCTTTACAATGTCAGTGGGGGAGGAGGGGGGGGGAAGGATTGGGTGGGGGAGAGGGGGGAGGCTGGGAAGGGAGGTGAAGGGTAAACAAAGGAGGAGGCTGCAATGCTTGGTAAGAAATGTATGCATTATCTTGCCCATGTAATTGTAACCCCTCTGTACAGTATGTTCACAAATAAAATAAAATTAAAAAAAAAAACAAAGCCTAAAACTTGGAGGACCTTGGTGCTTGTTAACTTGGCATTTTTACTGCTGAACCATGCCTCCAGTCCTTGTTTTTGCTGATTAATTTGAAATAGGGTCTCAATTCCTACCTAGGCTTTCATTTGAGTGAAATCCATCAAGCCTTTTTCTAGTAGCTAACAGGTATGTATCACTGTTTTGTTGAGAATTAACCTTGCGGATTTTTTTTCTGCCCAGACTAGCCTTGAACCAAGATTCTTCTTTTCCTTCCAAGTAACCACCAGCACCTGGCCTACAAGTTTTACTACATGGGCATTTACAGAAAATATCTCACAATTCCTGTTGGTCAATGTAGTTAAATGGTCCATGAAGTTGGATGATACTATAAGATATTGTTGAATCTGGAGAAGAGATAATAGGCTACCTTGCAGACTTCCTGTATTACTTTGATTACCAAAGGGACTTTGGAAATGAATATAAGAGTTGAATTAGATATACATTAGAAAAAAAGGGGGGAAGAGGCTGGATGGTAGCTATTAAGAGCTATAAGAGAGAGAGAGTGGCATAGGTCTATCCTTCGCACAACATAATATATCTTATGATGATAAGGTTGACCACCACCACAATCCCCACCAGCTTACTCACACTGACCCCAGCATACATCCCTGCCGGTAATCATATAACTGGGTTGCCCCTGTTAACCAAAGAAGTTGAAGGAAGAGGCACTGAAATGATCAAAGTGAGAAATTCTATGAATAAATCCTGGGAAACAAGAGATAATATCCTGGTAGTTATTATGAAGAAGTATAAATTTCACATTGGTGAATGATGAAAAGGTTGAAAGGTAAATGGTAAAAAGAGTCATCAGAAGTTGAACAGAAGTTCAGATAGTTAGCGATGAGTAAACAGCCAATTAAGTCAAGACAGCATAAAATTGTTTTATAAAATGAACCCCTGTTTTCACTGTATTTGATGTCGGTCTAATTTGGGGAGGGGAAGAGAAAAAACAAAATGTTTAAATAGGTATACAGGTTGACCCATTGTAACAATGAGATGTACAAGACACTATGTTGAAAAACAAACTTTACAATTTAGGGGGG
>NW_012286268.1:0-2132 GCF_000151885.1 Dipodomys ordii
AAAGCCCACGGATTGGGAGAAGATCTTTACTAGCCATACAACGGACAAGGGTCTCATATCTAAAATATACTTAGAACTCAAAAAATTAAACCCCCCAACAACAAATCCTCAAAGAAACAACTGCCCAATAAACAAGTGGGCGAAAGACTTAAAGAGAAACTTCTCTGAAGAAGAAAGAAGGATGGCCAATAGACACATGAAGAAATGTTCAATATCCCTAGCCATAAAAGGAATGCAAATCAAAACAACATTGAGATACCACCTCACTCCAGTTAGAACGGCAAAAATCAAGAACTCTAACAACAACAGATGCTGGAGGGGATGTGGACAGAAAGGAACCTTACTTCATTGTTGGTGGGAATGTAAACTTGTTCAACCACTTTGGAAAGCAGTATGGAGGTTCCTCAAAAGACTTCACATAGAGCTCCCCTATGACCCAGCAATCCCACTTTTGGGCATATACCCAAATGTTTACAAACAAGACCACACTAAAGCTACCAGCACAACTATGTTCATTGCAGCATTATTTACCATAGCTAAGATATGGAACCAACCCAGATGCCCCTCAGTAGATGAATGGATCAAGAAAATGTGGTATATATACACAATGGAATTCTATGCCTCCATCAGAAAGAATGACATTGCCACATTTGTTAGGAAATGGGAAAAACTTGGAAAAAATTATATTAAGTGAAGTAAGCCAGGCCCAAAGAAACATAGGTCCCATGGTTTCCCTTATTTGCAATATCTAGTATATGTATGAGTCAAGCAGAAAAGGTCAGATAATGTGATGTCAGGAAAATGAACCATTAGACATGTATTTTAATGTTTTTTCTTTCATGCATGTGTTTCTAACGGATTTATAAGACTATCTCTTTGTTGCTTTGTATGTCCCTCCCCCACAGTATAACCCCTGCTTTCACTATATTTGATGTCAGTATAACTTGTGGAGGAGAGGGGGAAAAACAGTTGTTTAAGGATACAGGTGGACCTGATGCAACAACGAGAAGTATAAGTTGTCATGTCCAAAACAAGCTTTACAACGTCGGTCCGGGGGGCGGGGGGAAGGGGGGGAGGAGAAGGGTTGGGATTGGGGGGGAGGGGGGAGGCTGGGAAGGGATGTGAAGGGTAAACCAAAGAAGGAGGCTGCAATGCTTCGTAGGAAATGTACGCATTATCCTTCCCATGTAATTGTAACCCCTCTGTACAGTATGTTCACAAATAAAAAATAAATTAAAAAAAGAAAAAAAAGAATATTGGATAAATTCTAATTGAGGGCAGTGCTATATAACCTATGACAAATATGCCTCCAAACTGTCAAAGTTACCAAAACAAGGAAAGTCTAGGAGACTGTCAAATCAAGAAAGCACGATGCTGAACATAATGTAGTCACCTAGATGGGTGCTGGAGTGGTAAAGTATCAAGGAAAATGTGAAGTGTGGACCTTAGTCAATTAATAAAATAGATTTTCAGCATTCTGTTTCTTCAGCCAAAGACACAGAAGCATTTTCTACCTAAAAACATTTCAAGATACTGTGATATAAATGGCCAAGATGGTATGTGTGTGTGTTTTGTACTAACATCGTTAGGTGAGATATCCCAAGAGTGCACTGTTAACTTGGAGGGAGATTCAGACACTCACCCTCTTCCAGAAAGCTTCAAAAATCATTTCTCAAGTGATTTGCCGTTGCCGTTCTGTGCTTTATTACTTTTAATGCAAAATACCTTTCAAAGTTTGGATATTACAAATCCTACAGCAACGTTAGAGAAGCAGGTTTTTCATTCTTTGTTTGTTTTCTTAAGAGTTTCTGCATATTGAGATATTTATTTCACCCAAAGTGAGCAAGCTAATTAGTCCCTGTTGCAGCAATGCTATGGCTAGTGCAGAAATATTAATGCAGGCAACAATGTGCAAGAGACAGCAGGAAAGATTAACTGACAATCTTCAGTTGGAACAACAAACATGTTTGCATAAACATGTATGAATATGCATATACAATGACATATATGTGAAAACACAGGGATATGTGACGGAACCAAAATCATGGTGATGCATGCACTCACATGGTGTGTATGTGGGCATAATAACTCAAACACATGTATACATAGTCCTATGGGTCATGTGTGCATCA
>NW_012286269.1:0-5710 GCF_000151885.1 Dipodomys ordii
AAGTCCCCCACAATTAATGTCTTTGGATCTATGTGAGATTTGAGGGAAAGTAGCATTTCTTGTATAAATTTTGGTGCTCCATTATTTGGTGAGTAGATGTTTTAAATCATAATATCCACCTGAAGGAGAGTTCCTTTAATTAGTATGCAGTGACCTTCTTTGTCATTTCCATTGATTTTAATTTAAAGTCTATTTTATCTGACATTAGTATAATAACTCCCACCTCTTTATGGGGGCCATTTGCTTGATATATTTTATTCCAGCCTTTCACTTTCAGAATGTTTATTTTTGTGGGCAAGTTGTGTCTTTTGAATACAGCAGATAGAAGGATCTTGCTTTTTGATCCAACTGGGCAATCTATGATGCTTAACTGGAGAGTTAGAACCATTAATATGAGTTAGGACTGAGAGGTGTTTGTCTGTCCCTGCCTTTTTATACATTTTATACATTTTTTATACATTTTTGTACCTTGGCTGTTCTTGTTGTGATCATGTACGTGTTTTGTACTATTTATACTTTGTACTATATCATACATAATATATGTAATACATACTATATCTATAAAAATGTATAAGAAATGTATATGTGTTTATATATATATATATATGCCAGGAATTATGGAAAAACCGTTAGTGCATTTCATGTGTGCAGCAGCTTGATGAGAGCTGATTTCATTTTACAAATCTTTGAGAAGCCGAGGAACCTCCTCTATGCACACAGAATAATAAACAGTAGGGCCAGTTTTCAAGCCCAGAGGCTGGATCCTCAACTACTATACCACCTTGTCAACCAATACCAATCTAAACAAAGGAGTGGAAAGAAGGGTGCAGCTGTAAGGGATGCAGCTGGTGCTTAATGCAGGTATAAATCAAGGTGTAGACTAAATATGACGCCCTTTCCCACTATGTTTCTCCTCCCACCAACTCCTACTTCTCAGGAATTAGGCAGTAAGTCTTACATTCAAACCTGCTCTGGAACTGGAGCAAGTGTCAGGCTTGACCACATGCCCAGGAAAAGAATAAAAACTGGACTTTTTTCCCACGCCGCCATCCCCACCCCCTTGCCCTCTGGCTATCCCTTTTCGTACAGGTAATTTCTGTATGAAAGGTAATTCCTGTATGGGTAATTCTCAGCAGCAACACTAGAGGGCAGTCAAGTTCCTCCTGGCAAACCACCAATGGGCATGTATAGCTTTGAAGCCTCTCCCTGGCAAAGAAGTTAGGTTTTAGCTTCATGACAAAAATCAGCATGTTAATATTTTGAAGTGTTTGACATTGAGGAAACATTTACTCCTGTTTAACCCGACACTTCCCAAAATTATTTGAACACAACACACTCATTTTGTGATTCTTCCTGAATTGGACAGGATTATTCAGCACAGCCTAAGTGGAATGCCCCGAGGAACCTATACTTCCTGCTTCCTGGTGGCCATCCAATGGAATTCCTGGAGTTCTGAAGCAGAGAGGCCTCCATTGTGTAATGGACAAACCCTACAGACCTAGCCCACCTCAAGAAAGCAGGTGATCTCCTTTGGTTGACCTTGTATCTAGTAACTGGCTCCAAGATGGGCCTCCCTCCTTCCACCCCACTCTTCCTTTCTTTTTTATATTTTAAAAGTGCCAAAATACACAGATGATCAAGTCAGAACCCACCCATATCCTCCCATATCTAAAGAAGTTACAATGCTTCATATTATATAAATGCTTCACAAGTAGTATTTTTGTTGTTTAGGAAACCCTGAGAAAAAGAAATGCATGTACAGTTTCCTGACAGATCAAATCACTCTCTTAAATATTTGTGATCCAAAGTGAGTTGAATTCATGGATATAGAACTTGTACATGAAGGAGCTAAATGTTTTATCAGAATATTAAAGTCAGATGTATTTTCTATGTATTTGAAACTTATAATGGGACTGTAAGCTGAGTACATCTAACAAATTATACACACCAGGAAAATAAACAGTCTCACAAGAACTACATGACACTGCAAGAGCTGACACCTGAGATTTGCAGAATCAAAGTCTGCAACTTAAATGGCAAGAAATCTTAAAGTTAATTAATTTTCAAAGGTGAGTCTTAAGGTAAGTTTTAGAAGAGAGATTGGAAATGCTTAGCTATGTCCGAGTTCAATATTGAAAGAAACAAATTCAAAGAGGCACCACCTCCAATACTTTGGGACAGCAATCAGCAAGACTTAAAAAACAATGGTTGGTTGCTTTATTCTTTCTCATGAGTCACCCAAATAAAAAGACATATTCAGTTTACAAAATGCAAGAAAAAACTATTAAAATGGTACAGAATTGTTTGTAATGTACAGCTCACTTGATGATATAAAGAAAATTATTTTAACTCTATAAAGACAGGAGTTCTTATATTAAGCCTAGTGATAAACTCCTGAACTATTAAAGGACTATGCTAACTAAATCCAGAGACATTTAAAATGCTCATAATCATATTGCTGTTGCTTTCATCAAGAGGAAAGTAAGTCATCTTGAAAACATGCGAATTTCTGAAAATAATTTTCCTTTCACATTTTACAAACTGGCAAACTTTCCATAATCTGTGTGTGTGTGTGTGTGTGTGTGTGTGTACAGAGACTCAAATGCAAAAACACAAAGCCTAAGGTTATCTATTGGCTTTTTCCTCAAGATTGGCACTCTACCCACTTGAGCCACATCTCTATTTCTGGCTTTTTGCTGGTTAACTGTAGAAAAGATTCTCAGATTTTCCTTTCGAGGCTGACTGAATCTAAATCATCTGATCATAGCCTCCTTCATAGTTAAGATTAAAGACATGAGCCACTGGTGCCTTGCCATAATCTCTTTATACACAGACACTAAGACATTTGAAATTGTTGAGTAAGAATCTTTACTACAAGGCACTACTTTTCTTTTAACTTTTAAAACTGCAAATGTATCTTGCTGGATTGATTTTTGTTTGAACCTGATATTTTTTACACATTTCACATTGCTTTTGTCAGGGTTAAATAGGAAATAGATTTGATTAGATATATAAAAAAGTCTTAAAAATCTCGTGGTCTTTCCTGCCCAGACTGGCTTTGAACCATGATCCTCAGTTCTCAGCCTCCTGAGTAGCTAGGATTACAAGCATGAGCCACTAGCACCCAGCTGAAAATTACTGCTTTAAAAAAATGGCAAAACTATTTTTGACAAATATAATGAAGAAATGTGGCCCCATTGGGAAGAAGCCCCTTTTCCTCCAATCATTGTCCCATTCCTTGTAAGTGGACGCAACTACAGTATTGAAACCCACCTATGTAGACTAGACTGAAGTGCACAATATTTGCTGTTACTCTAATCAACGATTTTGGGATGCCACAGTCACTCTGCTCTGCCCATTGCCTTTCCTTTCCCTTCACTCTATATCCTGGGTTTAGGCCCCAGGTCCAATCTTCTCAAAAAGTCATGGGCTCTTGTTAAATTCATCATTACAAGGGATTTCATGCTTTGCTGGATTTATATTTCATGCCTGGAAAATACACCTATGGTGTATTTGTGGGTGGTCACCTGACTCAAAATTGGAGTACTGTTTCTGTGAAAGTTAATAGCAAAATCAACAGTTACCAGAACTTTTCTGCACCCCTCTTCTGGTACCTGATGGAGAACCAAGGCTTCCTCTAACCATCTAGTACTCTTTGGTCTTCAAGATGCTTAAGCAGCCGTCCAGTGCTCCTCCTCTGCTTTCCCAATAGATGTAACCACCATTCTCAGGACTGGAAATGTCTAATGATGAGTATGCCACCAGCTAACCCAAGTGGTTTATCCCAAAGCTAAAGGTTTTAAGTCTTGATGTAACTTATTTTCATGTATGGAAACAGAACAATGAAAATGCTGAAATTTTTGGAAGACAAGGGAATTGAATCTCATGGAATGAGAGTTATATCTGGTCTGAAGATGATTGGAGATCTATCTATCTATCTATCTATCTATCTATCTCGGCTACGTGAGAATTCAAAGGCAAGAAAGGGCAAGGCTCTGATTTCAAAGACTGGTATTTGTAGGGGTGCAAAGAGCTATTTTGGGAGTTGCAAAGCTTCTGCAGGGCAAATGACATAGCTAGCAAGATCAATAGAAAGCCCACGGATTGGGAGAAGATCTTTACTGGGAGAAGATCTTTACTAGCCATACAACAGACAAGGGTCCCATATCTAAAATATACTTGGAACTCAAAAAATTAAACCCCCCAACAACAAATCCCCAAAGAAACAACTGCCCAATAAATAAGTGGGCGAAAGACTTAAAGAGAAGCTTCTCTGAAGAAGAAAGAAGGATGGCCAATAGACACATGAAGAAATGTTCAACATCCCTAGCCATAAAAGAAATGCAAATCAAAACAACATTGAGATATCACCTCACCCCAGATAGAACGGCAAAAATCCAGAACTCTAATAACAACAGATGCTGGAGGGGATGTGGACAGAAAGGAACCTTACTTCATTGTTGGTGGGAATGTAAACTTGTTCAACCACTTTGGAAAGCAGTATGGAGGTTCCTCAAAAGACTCCACAAAGAGCTCCCATATGACCCAGCAGTCCCACTTTTGGGCATTTACACAAATGTTTACAAACAAGACCACACTTAAGCTACCAGCACAACTATGTTTATTGCAGCATTATTTACCAGAGCTAAGATATGGAACCAACCCAGATGCCCCTCAGTAGATGAATGTATCAAGAAAATGTGTTATATATGCACAATGGAATTCTATGCCTCCATCAGAAAGGATGGCATTGCCCCATTTGTTAGGAAATGGAAAAACTTGGAAAAAATTATATTAAGTGAAGTAAGCCAAGCCCAAAGAAACATAGGTCCCATGATTTCTCTTATTTGCAATATCTAGTATATGTATGAGTCAAGCAGAAAAGGTCAGATAAGGTGATGTTAGGAAAATGAACCCTAAGGTATGTAATTTAAATGTTTTTTTTATTTCATGCATTTCCTTCTAACCCAATTATAAGATTACTTCTTTGTTTCTTTGTATGTCCCTCCCCTACAGTATAACCCCTGATTTCACTGTATTTGATGCCGGTATAATTTGTGGAGGGGAGGGGAAAAACAAGTCATTTAAATAAGGATACAGGTGGACCTGTTGCAACAATGAGAAGTATAAGTTGTCATGTCAAAAATGAACTTTACAACTTGGGGGGGGGAGGATTGGGTGTGGGGGGAAATGATGGGAAGGGATGTGAGGGGTAAACAAAGGAGGAGGCTACAATTCTTGATAAGAAATGTACTCACTATCTTGCCCATGTAATTGTACCCCTCTGTACAGTATTTTCACAATAAAAAAAAGACAATTAGGTAAACATTAAAAAAAGGAAGACAAGGGATATAATAGAGAAGGTAAGTTATTTCAAACCATGTTTGCACATTTACAAAATAATAACACTAGAACCTCTCATAGAATTAATACATGCTAATTCAAAATTGAATTTAAATGTAAAAAATAAACTACAAAAATCTAAAATCACTGAGAACAGATAATTGTAGGTTTATATGTTCAGTAAATTATAATCAAAAAGAAGATATTCTTCCTCTCTACATGATAGCAGTTATACTCAGAAGGGATGGATAGACAAGCAATATAAACGGCATGAACTTGTGTAGGATAGGACTAATATCTGAGCTACTTGCTCTAGGAGTTCATAATTATGGTAATATACTAAGAACTGTGGAGCTGCAACTTTTGA
>NW_012286270.1:0-3903 GCF_000151885.1 Dipodomys ordii
TAAAATCACTGATAACAGATAATTGTAGGTTTATATGTTCAGTAAATTACAATCAAAAAGAAGATATTCTGCCTCTCTACATGATAGCAGTTATACTCAGAAGGGATGGATAGACAAGCAATATAAACGGCATGAACTTGTGTAGGATAGGACTAATGTCTGAGCTACTTGCTCTAGGAGTTCATAATTATGGTAATATACTAAGAACTGTGGAGCTGCAACTTTTTGCAAGCATACACGTGTTTGTGAGCCAGTGCCAAGGGCTGAAATCAGAGCCTCACATTCTTACTCATCATTTCCTTCTGCTATATTTAGAGTGGTTATTTTTATTGTTGTACAGAGGGATGACAATCACATAAGTCAGTAATGAGTATATTTCTTTTTGAACAGTGTCACCTCTTTCCTCATTTTCTCCCAGTTTTTTTCCCTTAATTTACAACTCTGCCATTTGAGCACTTTACTTTGGTGTTTGATTGGAATAAGGGTCTCTAGGATTTGTCTTCTCTGTGCTGGCTTCCAATTGGGATCTTCAGATCTCAACCTCCAGTACATCTAGAACTGGTCATGAACCACCCCTGCCCAGGAACTGCACATTTTTATGTATCTCTCTTGATGACAATTATCATCTAAGTACAGCAGACACAGAAAATAAATTTAAGTGCACTGATTTGCAAAATAATTTTCCTGCAGTGCTGAAAAAAATGTCTCAGTGGTAGAGGGCTTGCCTCGCATGCATGAGGCCTTGGGTTCAAATCCTCAGCACCACATAAGCAGAAAAAGCCAGAAGTGACACTGTGGCTCAAATGGTAGAGCACTAGCCTTGAGATGAAGGATTAAGGGACAGCATCCTAGACCAGAGTTCAGGCCCCACCTGACAAAAACAAACAAGTAAACAAAAAAAAACCCTGCTAAATCTATTCAGGTTGCTGAAAAACTATACTATTACAGAAAAGAGAAAACACAAATTTGTGGTGAGCACTCAGGAATTTGGCTGAGTTTCCCAGCAATAGTATATAATACCTGGTTGAGCTTGGCAAAGTTCAAAATCTATTTTCTCTTCTCAGTTGCACAAATAATTAGGGAATAATTTGAATTATGCCAATTATTTGGTTGTTATGAAGAATCAATAATTCGAGATATAAAAATTTCCTTGATCTGTGACTTAATATTGTAATTCAGATTATGCAGTTAATTAATATCTGAATTGTCTGCTCTTGAGCATTTTTCCCCTTTAAAATGCAACCACCATTTCTCTAATACAAACTCCTGTAAGCTTCCTCAAGGGCTCTGTGAAATTTAGTTATATTTTCAAAATTATAAATCATTTCTGTCAAGATTAGCATGTCTAGGCAAACAATCTAGTACAAAGAGATAAAATTTTAATTTTTAGGAGAATAAATACTATCCAAGAGGAAGAATGCCCTTGTTAAATGAAAATACATCTACACATAGGCACTTATAATGGCATTTAGGACAAGATTTGACTTTTGAATGTAAAAAGATAAAGTGCCAAACAACAGAGATATGTTCAGTATTTTACAGAGATATGTTCAGTATTTTCTTTGTATAGTGTCAATGTTTATGTTTATATGTAACTCTTACTCTAAATTTTTAACTGCTTGAAAAAAAAAAGAAAGAACAGCAATAAGAAGGGTTATAGAAAGTGAAGTAAATTGTCTTCAAAGAAGAATGGAGGAAGCCGAAGAAAGAATATTGGAGGCTGAAGACAGTTTAGACTCCATAGAGACAGAGCATACAATTATTCATAATAAAACTTAGAAGTATGACAGATCACTGCAGGAAATACAGGATACATTCAGAAAGCCTAATTTAAGAATAACGGGTATAAAGAGGGCCTGGAGAGGGAAGCCAATGGATTAGGAAATATATTCAGCAAAATCCTAGCAGAGAACTTCCCAAATATACAAAAGGACAGACCCATCAAAATACAAGAAGCTTTTAGAACCCCAAAAAGACCACACCAGAACAGATCATCCCACCACTGCATTATAATCCGTACAGGCTCAATAACCACTAAAGGAAAAATACTTAAAGCTGTCAGGGAGAAGAGAACCATCACATATAAAGATAACACAATCAGAATCACCTGACTTCTCAGCGGACATCATAAAAGCAAGGATGGCCTGAAATATGTAATCACAACAGGAACAGCCAAGGCCCAGCTTTCCACCTAAATATGGATAAAAAGTAAGAACAAACACCTTTGAATCCTAAACCTTAATATTAATGGTCTTAACTCTCCAATGAAGCGACATAGATTGTCCAGTTGGATCAAAAAAAAGCAAGATCTATCTGCTGTCTTCAAGAAACACACTTTGCCCACAAAAATAAACATATTCTGAAATTGAAAGGCTGGAATAAAATATATCAGGCAAATGGCCCACATAAACAGGCAGGAGTTATAATCCTAATATCACAGAAAATGCACTTCAAATCAATGAGAACTGATAAAGAAGATCACTACATACTAATTAAGGGATCTCTCCTTCAGGAGGATATTACGATTCTAATGTCTACTCACTAAATAATAGAGCACCCAAATTTATCCAAGAAACACTACTTTTCCTCAAATCTCACATAGACCCCAAAACATTAATTGTTGGAGATTTTAACACACCACTATCCCCACTAGATAGATCAACCCAGCAAAAACTCAACAGAGAAATATAAGATCTCAAAATCTGTATAGAGCAACTAGACATAACAGACATTTACCGAATATTTCACACAGCAGCAGCAGATTACACCTTCTTCTCAGCAACACATGGAACATTCTCCAAAATACACCATATTTTAGGCTACAAAGCAAATCTGTCCAAATTCAGAAACATTGAAATTATGCCCTGCAATCTCTCAGACCACAAGCGAAGAAAATTAGAACTCAATACCAAAAGCCACCAAAGAAAGTTCTATAATACATGGAGGCTGAAAAACACCCTGTCGAACCACCAGTAGTTCATGGAAGAGATTAGAAAGGAAATTCAAATGTTCATGATATTTAACAAAAATGAACACAGAAACTATTAGTTTCTCTGGGGTGCAGCAAAGGCAGTACTCAGAGGCAAGTTTATAGCTCTGAGTTCCTATATTAACAAATTGGAAAGACCTGAAACCAACAATTCAATTAGGAACCCAAAGCTCCTTGAAAAAGAACAACAAACTACCCCCAATCCAGTAGATGGAAACAAATAATTAACATTATTTGTTAATTAAATGAATGAGTCCGAGAAAACTAAAAAATTAACAAAACAAAGATTGGGTCCTTGAAAAAAATTAATAATATTGACATACCCTTAGCAAATCTTATGAGAAAAAATAGAACACACCCAAACATAAAAACTCAGAGATGAGAATGGAAACATCACCACAGAAACAGCCAAGATTCAGAATATATTAAGGGGATATGTCTCAAACCTTTCTGTTAATAAGTTTGAGAATCTGAAAGATATGGACAAATTTCTAGCAAATATTGACATGCCCAAGCTAAACCAAGCTGATTTAAACCAACTTAACAGACCCATATCAAGCATTGAAATAGAAGCAGCAATAAAAGACCTCCCACCCACGAGAAGCCCAGGACCTGATGGATTTAGAGCTGAATTCTACAAGGCCTTCAAAGAAAACCTCACACTAATACTCCTCTATCTCTTCAATGAAATTGAAAGCAAAAAATTAATGACCACACTCTTTTTATGAAGCCAGCCTAACCCTCATCCCCAAACCAGGCAGGGACTCATCAAAGGAGAACTATAGAACCATTTCTATGATTATTGATGCAAAACTTCTTCACAAATTCTTGGCCAATAGACTTCAACAACTCATCAAGTAAATCATACACCATGATCAAACAGGATTCATTTCAGGGACGCAAAGCTAGTTCAA